>NC_142932.1:25360444-25450444 GCF_046866305.1 Octopus bimaculoides | reverse complement strand
GATACCCAAAACTGCTTTCTGAAATTCTCAGGTTTCCTACGAAAGTACCATATACATATATACTCATATATATGCATATATACATATATATACATATATAATACACACTGTAATGCCATTATTATTTCTATTTGTAATTACGGTATCTACTACAGGCCTGTACTTCTAGTATAGTCTTATTAGTAGTAATACGTGAAAAGCAGACAACTAAGTATTATTTTAAATTTTCGTTACGGACACAAACTTCATGAAATGCCGAAGTAAAGTATTGAACATACAAAATTTTTATGAAACACATTATATTGAGATGTGTGTGTGTGTGTGTGTGTGTGTGTGTGTGTCTGTGTGTGTGTGTGTGTGTGTGTGTGTGTGTGTGTAATTATTAGGGACGAAAACAGTATTATTGCCCAAAGGAAATGTTTATATTCAGCTTAAAATGGATATCTCGCTAGAACGCCGGATATTGCGGCATTATCCTTGAGATGCCTTTCAGTCATACACTGGGTACATAAAAGCACAGACCTATAGCTTAGCATCTATTATTGGTTCCTGATTGCGTAGATCACGAGATTTCTAGATACTGAATTTCAGTATATTGGACTTCGTCAGTGGTGGAGGACAGGTCACTGCATAGAAGCCAAATTTTGCTGGCATGACCTGGAGAGTTTCAGTGACATTCCAGTCATTGATGTTGCAAATAGCCTTCTTGCTATTAGGGATGTATAAAATAATTGTTAGAGACGGGAGCAGTATTCTGACAGCTAAGTTGTGTTTTTATGTAGCATGCGTCATGTTAGAAAACCTCTTCAGACTAATACCGCAGTATCGGCGTTCTAACAAGTCATCAACGTTAAATCGATGTACACATACACACACACGCACACACAAACACACACACACACACACACACATAACACATATACATGCATGCATACATACATACATACATATATACATGCATATACTTGCATACACATACATACATATATATATATATATATATATATATATATATATATATATATATATATATATATATATATGTATATATATATATATATATATATATATATATATATATATATATATATATATATATATATATATACATATATATATATATATATGTATATATATATATATATATATATATATATATATATATATATATATATATATATGTATATATATATATATATATACATATATATATATATATATGTATATATATATATATATATATATATATATATATATATATATATATATATATATATATATATATATATATATATATATATATATATATATATATATATATATATATATATATATATATATATATATATATATATATATATAACCAGCCGAAACTGGAACGCGACTGACGAAAGAAAACTCGGAATGACTCGTCCTTGTTTTCGTATCCCCTATCACTTTTTGTATCCCCTAACTGTCTGGATGTCTTGTTATCGCCTGTTGCCTTCTTGTCCCATTTTTGTATTATTTTATGTGTGTGTATATATATATATGCATGTAGACAGAGGGAAAGAGACAGACAAATATATACACACATAGATTAGATTGATTGACTGATTGACTGATTGATTGATATTCGTATGTTTTTGAACGCGTGTGTACGATTGTATGCAATGATGCGTGTTGAGAGACACTCGTACTCGAAGTCATATAGATATACCCTGTCACATGCACATGTAAATCTCTGTACAACCATATGCTCATACATACTCACTTGCATTATTTTTTAGAGATATTCATTTTAACATTTTTCTTAATTTTTAGTGACTGAAACCCACAAATAGACATAATTCTATCCTAATAACAAACTTTAATTTAGTTACGATGTAGCCATTAACTCCAGGAATAAAACATTTGATACACTTGCGCATCTCATCGATATACGCTACACAGTGTTTACCGGCAGTTAAGTGAAAACTGAAATTGCTGGATGGACAATTTATTCTTTTCCTTTCATTAAGTTACTACTTGTGGGGAAATTCTTCATAATTACAATTCCAGTCTGTAACTCGCAGGTTATTTTCTCTTGGACAACGTATGAATACAAATGAGTTTATAATCGATTAATGACAATTGAGTATTTCGTTCGAGATAGCAATCCACAGTCCAAAAACTTCTCGTTTCAAAAGCACTTTTGGCTGTGTTTAGATGCTGTCTAAGAATCTAAACAGTTAGAAATGTTTTAATGCTATGCAGCTCCTAACAGAAATATGTCTTGTGTGAAAAAATAAGCAGCAAAATATACAGAATCTACATTTCCATTTTTGTTACATGCAACATGTAAAAACAATTACAAAGTAGCGGTTTTGTAGGCATTATATACGCTAAGTGATTCTCGTGCACAATATTACAGATAGATAGAGAGAGAGAGAGGGGGAAGATGTGATTGTGAGTATTCGTCGATGCATGTACATCTTTTTATGTGTATACATACATATATGAAAGCATATGTATAAATGTGTGCGCATGTAGGCACATATATATATATACAAAGATGTGTTCCGGAAATTTTATTTCCTGAAAAGTGCAATTGTTTAGTTTTTTGTTCTTTTTTTATATAGACTATAAAACACACGTGCAGGCAAAGTTAACAACGCTAGTGTGGTTTAACCAATTATTCACGCTACCTACCTATGTCAACGTGATCAAAGAAAAAGAAAAAAAAACACCACAATCTTTTTCAGATAACATCACATTGTCGTCTTAAAAGTGAAAAGGAACAATGAACAATGTGTTTACTGAAGACGCGAGGATTTAAACGAAGAAATATGAACACGACTTGAATACTTTGATCGTGGTTTTATTCAAGTAGTGTTCATCTGAGACTAAACAGCACCAACACTAACACGCTTTGGGAGAATAGTATTGTAACTGGGGTGGGGCGAAGTAGTGCGTGTGGGGGCTTCCTGGCCGATGTTTTTATGTGTACGGCCCGTTTTTTAACCTGTTGTGTAGGGATGCGAGGATGGCGACTACAGCAAGGGATAGCATGGGCGGCGCGCAGTCTGGCTAAGCCACTCTACGCGAACATATAATCAGTGATCCTGGAGTTTAATGAAAGTAACAGTTTCCCAGGACTCAACTCAGTGTATCAAAGTCTCTTAGCTTCTATACATACGTGATCCTTTCTCATAATTCCGTTTTGAAGCAGATAGCTCGACTCGAAATATTTGCCTACATTTCTTTATTTTCTTGATATTAAAAGTTCGTGACCAAAAGAATCACATTTATTTAGTTCTATGCATATACCTCTACGACATGCATTTTCATTTGTTCTTTCTTTTTTACTGTTTTTCTGTGTCTGTAGACGTTCACATCTTAGATGACATAGTTGCCAGACTAATTAGTGACTAGCATGATAGAAACTTTACAACTGAGCTGTTCTGTTAAAGATTTCGGCTTTTGACTGCGTTTATGCTGGAATACTAACTTCGAGTTTTAACCGATAATAACAGCTTTATCCGATAATATTGATCTTTATTTTTAGTTAAGTCTGATAATTACTGTATTGCAATTTATTTGATGAATCGTTATATAAGGAGACATAAAGGTGCTACATATTGCTAAACCATCGATTTTAACCGGTGTAAATATATATATATATATAGTGCAAAAGAGTTAGGGGTGAGGATCCAATCCACTAAGGGATAGTATCTATTCAATATACTGCTGGGAGGGTACCCAATTATTGTTACACTAGTGTTATAACCAAGTGTAATAAGTGGATGCGGGTAAAAGGGGGTTATTTTACCCTAAATTTTTATAGCAATAAGAACATGGAGGAGAATATGCGGTATCCATCGACTTGCAGACAGTGTATTCCATTGAATTAATTTATTTATTTTGTAACTAAAAGAAGGTGGACAGGTGTGAAGAGAGGAAATATGTGTCAGAGGAAGAAAGGAGAGGAGCGGTGGATAAGAGTGAAGAGAGTAAATAGGTAGATAGATAGATTGATAGATAGATAGATAGATAGATAGATAGATAGATAGATAGATAGATAGATAGATAAATAGATCGATACAAGAGAGGGATACAAGAGAGTGAGAGAGAGAGAGAGAGAGAGAGAGGGCGGGACAGAAAGACTGAGAGAAAGAGAAACAGGAGAAGATTCTGCGCAAGTTTCGCGAAACACGTTACACTGGCGTGGTCAACCCACGATATGGGGCAGAACATAAAGCAACATGGTAACGGAATGAACTCCTTAGCCACACTGATACGCTTGCTACTATTGGTTAACTTTCATATTGTCCAATATATTCCAATGTACTTTAATATATAAAGTCATATGTGTGACCCCATATTCGTCATGCTTTTAACCCCTTCATATACGTTTCAACTCTTAGCTATTGGTTTTTAGAAATTTTCCTTAGAGTAACTCAATCTTGCTACAATCACTACCAAATTGCACACATGTGGTAAGTATAGCAACAAAATTATAGATCAATAAATGCCAAAAGGTATATATTATGCATGGCAAACAAAATGCTGACCTCTATAACTGAAGAGTATTAGCGAAACTTTCGAAGCAAATTGTAAAGAAATCCTTTGAAGCACACTTGACATTAATTCTTCAAAGTGGAACTCCCACTAAAACGAATAGAGGAGATTTTGACATTGACAGCTCATTATTAACCGTTCACATCATTTGCTTCTAGTTGTTGTTTATCAAACTATTGATGTTTTTTTTATTGGTATTACTACCTTAGTCGTGAGTGTTGGACTTATTTCTACTCTCGTAACTGTTGCTAAATGTGTTCTTCTTGTAGGTCGTTGCTATCACTATAGTTATATAAGGATTTTGTCATTGTATTGTTTGTACAGAGAGTATGCTTTAATATTGCACTTGTAATTGTTGTTGTGTTTCACTGTTGGATTTTGTAGTTGTTTTAGTATCGATTTTATTATTTATGTGAAGACACGCATGCACCCACTCTCTCTCTCTCTCTCTCTCTCTCTCTCTCTCTCTCTCTCTCTCTCACTCTCTTTCTCACACACATACATACACACACGTAAACACACACACATAGATATAAACATATATATATATATATATTGGTTTCAGATTTTGGCACAAGGCCAGCAATTTCGGTGGAGTGGGCAAGTCGACCCTAGTGCTTAAATTGTACTTAATTTATCATGAAAATATAAAAGGTAAAGTCGACCTCTGTGGAATTTGAACTCAGAACAGAAAGATGGATGAAATGCCGCTCAGCGGTTTGCCCGGTGTGCTGACAATTCTATGAGATCTCTGCTAAAACGAATAGAGGAGATTTTGACATTGACAGCTCATTATTAACCGTTCACATCATTTGCTTCTAGCTGTTGTTTATCAAACTATTGATGTTTTTTTTATTGGTATTACTACCTTAGTCGTGAGTGTTGGACTTATTTCTACTCTCGTAACTGTTGCTAAATGTGTTCTTCTTGTAGGTCGTTGCTATCACTATAGTTATATAAGGATTTTGTCATTGTATTGTTTGTACAGAGAGTATGCTTTAATATTGCACTTGCAATTGTTGTTGTGTTTCACTGTTGGATTTTGTAGTTGTTTTAGTATCGATTTTATTATTTATGTGAAGACACGCATGCACCCACTCTCTCTCTCTCTCTCTCTCTCTCCTTCTGCTCTAAATTTTCATATATCAACATAGATAGATAGATAGATGGAAAGATGTATTTCAGTGCGTGTGTGTATATGAATATATATATATATATATATATATATATATATATATATATATATATATATATATATATATATATATATATATATATATATATATATATATATATATATGTGTGTGTGTGTGTGTGTGTGTGTGTGTGTGTGTGTGTGTGTGTGTGTGTGTGTGTGTGTATGTGTGTGTGTGTGTGTGTGTGTGTGTATTTATATATATATATATATATATTTATAAATATATATATTTCGGGAATAAATGATGGATTTTTTTCCCTTATGAGGTTTTTTCACGCTAGCCACTTGATAACCTCTTGTAAAAGAATTCGTCCTATTATTGAATTTATATATATATGTATATATACAGATGTGTATTGTGGGGTGCGTCCTTGTTTCTGTGATTATCACCTAAAATTGCTTGGTAATGGACGTTGCTGTTTTTACGCTCTCGAAATCTTGTGGTTCGGCAAAGTGTACCGATTTAATAAGTACTAGGCTTACAAAGAATAACTCCTTGAGTCGAATTCTGTGACTAAAAATCTGTTAAAGCAGTGCTCTAGCATTGCCGCATTGATATGACTGAAGCAAGTAAAAAATAACAGAATAAAAGTATAGTATATTATTTATAAAATCCGATGCCCATAAAGTGCCAAAGCGCCTGAAGATAGCAAGTGGTCAGAAGTTTACTTTCCGTTATCTTACTTATTTTTGTTTTTGCTAAAAGCTATTTGACTGCCATGATTTGCATGACCAGTGCAATTTAATGTTTATAGATGAATTGTACTAAGTGAGGAATAACATCTTTGCATTGTTGACATTCACTAAAGACATAATTTGATTTATTATACCTTTATATTTAAAACTATTCAACATCCCGCAAGGCAATATAGAAATAGTACATCGTTTTATTGGAAGTGTATTTTATTTAAGATATAAATATATCTAGTCTTGTTTCACGTTTCCATTAGTCTCACAAATTTCAACATACTGAGATAAGGAAAACGTACTTATACATAAATATATATCTGTGTGTGTATGTGTGTGTTAACTTGAATGTGTGCATTTGTGTGCATGTGTGTGCATTCGTGTCTGTCTCTATGTGTTTAAAAACACACAGAGACATATATATATATATATATATATATATATATATATATATATATATATATATATATATATATATATATATATATAGATAGATAGATAGATAGATAGATAGATAGATAGATAGATAGATAGATAGATAGATAGATAGATAGATAGATAGATATAGGATGTGGCTGTGTGGTAACAAGCTTGCTTCCCAACCACATGGTTCCCGGTTCAGATCCACTGCATGGTAATGCACCTTGGTCAAGTGCCTTTTACTATAACCTCGGGCCGACTAAAAGCTTATGAATGGATTTGGTAGCCGGTAACTAAAAGATGTATGCAGATATTCATGTGCCTTTTTCTTTGTGTCTGTGTTTGTCACTCCCGGCACTCCATCGCTTGATAGCCGCTGTTGATGTGTTCACTCCCCCGTAACTTAGCGGTTCGGCAAAAGAACCGATAGAATATGTACTAGGCTTTAACAAAAAAAAAATCCTGGGAGTCGATTTGTTTCACTAAAACCATTCAAGGCGGTGCTCTAGCATGGCCGCAGAAATAGATAGATAGATAGATAGATATATAGATAGATAGATAGATAGATAGATAGATAGATAGATAGATACTGAATCAGTAATATATATACCAATATTCTATTGCATAAGCATGGAATTTATTAAATAATATAATTCTCAGTTAACTAATATTGATTTCAAATTTTGGCACAACGCCAGCAATTTCAGAGGATTGTCGATTACTACTACTCCAGTATTCAACTAATACTTATTTTATCGACCCCCAGAAAATGGAAAGTTAACTTGACCTCAACGGGATTTGAACTCTGAACACGAAAACAGACGAAATGCCACTAAGCAGTTTGTCTGACGTGCTCACGATTCAACGACTTCGTCGCCTTTACTCACTTAATAAAGAGTGTGGAAAACTGAAATGGTTAAGAACTCAATTTATAACCAACATAAGTTATGCTCAAAACGCGACTGAAAGAGACGTAGCAAGACATTTAAAAGATGCATCATTATATTACAAGAACATAACTGTCGAATATTTCCAATTAAATTATACAATAGATTTTTTCAATATATATGCAACAGTTGTTCTCATACGCACATCATTTTTCATAAACGTAGAGCAATATTTTCAATAATAATTTAAACCGCTCCCTTTCCCCCATTTCTTTTCATTTAATACCGAACCTCATCTGTGCTTCAGTCGCATTTCTTTTGTGAAAATTTTCTGTTCAATTCGAAAAACTGCAAAAATAATTAAATATTTAAATATATCGTTAACATTTCAAAGATATGATTAGCTCGATTTTATTGAAGTTCACTTCAAAATCTGAATGATTAGTGTCATCATAAATAGGAGCAGGGATGGTAATAAATAGAGAAGTTATTATTAAAACGGAATTCCAGTCAAATGTTTGACCAACTTATTATTGGTTTCAAATTTCTTTCACGAGGCCAGCAATTCCGAGGGTTGGCTAAGTTGATTAAATCACCCACACCCTCGTTCTAAACTGGATTTTATTTTATCAACGCCAAGAGAATGAAAGATAAAGTCAACTATCGCGTCATTCGAACACACAACATACAGACGGACAATATGCCGCTAGGCGTTTTGTCCCGCGTGCTAAGGATTCTGCTTGCTCACCACCTTTCACCATGTGTACTCCTCACGTAGACCAAATAAGCGTAACAGTGCAACATGAGTGGACCTTAAAATCACATGTATAATCTATGCAAAAAGAGAGGCATAAAACGAGAATGAGAATGTTTTTCAACACTATTTTCGTTCAACATTTAACGACCTTGAAAGGAACAAAATCCGTAATAAACACCGTCAGTCTTACTCTCCGGTGTTATAATGCTTCTGCTGTTTTGTCGCATTGCCTTCAATATAAATACAACTTGGATCATCATTGGTTGCAACTATACCACAAGCAACCATAAACCCGGATTTTTCTTTCTCCTCATATTAAAGAAAACAGATAAATGTGTTGAATTTTCAGTCCTTATAGTATTACATGACAGAAAGACAAAATAAACACAATTTTCTTTGCTCATGAGATGTCTTGTAGGTTACTATTTCATACTAAATTTATGACATCAAGTTATTTTGAGATACTGTTTGACTGATTAAAGTAACCATATATCTAGATTATCTGGTACTGATCCCGAAGAGCGGCAGAAATAAAGAATCTTTTCTCGTTTAATAAATATACGGAAAACTCTGAGGCCAATTGAATTCTTTACATTATAGCTTTATGCCTTTTATGTTGTCGATTAGTCTTCCATTCAATTTATAAAATGCCATATTCTAAGAGAATATTCTAAACCTATCATGTGGGAGCCAGTGCAATAATTGCTTCTCACACAGGTGTAAAATCAAGAATTTTATTAGAGGAAAGGGAAATTAGAAAATGGAATATTATTTTAATTCCAAAGAACGTTAATATCGCAAGGCATGTTTAATGGTTGCAATATTAAGGAATAAACCGGAGTTAAACTAAACTGAATAGAAGCCATCTCTTTTATTTTATTTTGCTTGCTGAGATTGGGGTAAAATGATATGAAATATCTAGCGCTAATACTTACTCATATGTTTTACTGAATACAGTAAATCCATCATCTGGGAGGCGGGTAGGTAAGGGATCATGATTTCTGCATCGCTGTAATACACATAAACCTCTTCTCCATACATGCGAAATATGCACGATTTATTGCAGTTACTGGTCTCTACTTTGTGTCGTTAAACAAGTTTAGAATATCAGGGATTTAATACCTCGTTTTCGGTGTGTCAACAGCCATAGTTTTTACTTGCGTGGGCTTAAAACACTTCACAGTTAGTAAAAAGTATGAAGAGATATAGGCTGCACATTAATGTATGATTCATTTCTTTATAACCTGTTCAATACTAAATCATTAAAAACATTGGACACACACACACATATGCATATGTATGATATGTATGCATGTGTGTATATATGTGTGTGTGCTTGTATGTGTGTGTGTGTGTGTGTGTGTGCATGTGTATACGATTAAATAGTTAATTGTATTAGTCAAGACATTTCAAATAAGAACGTCAGTTGATGCAACAAAATATTGTGCATTCATGATATGTATTACGAAGAACTTATCGGTCTACTGCTGTATTCACCATCTCAGAAAACATGTGACTCTTGTTTTTCTCTACTCCGAAGTCAGAGTTCTGATGGATAGGAACTATGAATATGTACGATCCAGCAATGACCATGTCGTCTTTTTGCAATAAGATGGATTTTACTATGCAATGCATCCATCTTAATTCAACACTTCAAGGTGATGTCTAAGGAAAATTTAGCAACTAGTTTGAATGTGGCTAGCGGCAGTCTAGACTATCCAGTGGTGACTAAAATCAAATCTTCCAAGATGTATAAGGTGCAATCCTGATAATAAAAGGGTTGGTCACTCATTGATGGATGAACTATTATCGATTAGAAAATTAATCAAGCAATTGACTCTATTTATATATCAGTTATGTGCGATAATTAAATATTGATCACGGCTGTCTTCTGCATACAATTTTGCATATACGCATTGATTGAGAGAGAACGATATATAGCTGATTCGTAAATGCTAATCATGTTGAAATGTAATGAAAAAAACACGATTTGCTAGTTCTGTGAATGCTAATCAGAATGTAATTAGTATCGTTCAATGCTCATTTTTATCTTGGACTTCTTCGAATTGGTTCATCATATTCTATAGATAACTCTGTTCTGGTAATTTCCTGCTTATTGGGCTGACGAAGAAATCATTCTGAACGCTTTAATCGCATGCCTTTCTTAAAATGAATTCCAATATTATACTTGAACTATTTTGGGAACAAAATGGAGAAAACACCGCAAATGTTTGAAATTACTCTGTTGTTAGCATGAAATAAAAGAACTAATGGCGGTATTATGTATTTGTGTGGTTTTTTTTCTTTTTGTAATGAACGAAAGACCGAGACGTAAAGAACAAAACTAATTATGCTAGTAATGATGACACTCATTTAGATCACGATCATCATCATCATCATATCCTCACCCTCATCATCATCACCATCATCATCATCATCATCGCATCGCCATCATCATCATCATCATCATCAGCAGCAGCAGCAGCAGCAGCAGCAGCAGCAGCAGCAGTAGCAGCATCATTATTGTTACATCAATCTCATTGTTATCATCTGTCATCATCAAAACCAGAATTCCTTATTGTACAAACGTGTCCATACACACAATGTTGAAAAACCGTTGCACCGAAAGAGAGTTCGAAAATGTATGTATTTCTGCTTGCGCACGCGCGTGTGTGTATGCGTGTGCGCGCATGCGTGCATGTGTGTGCATGCATGTGTGTGTTTATACATGTATGTATATAATAAATAGAAGCGCGGCGAGAACCATTGTGCATGTTTTATGGGCGGCCATACATTTGATGCACAAGACGATTGCAAATACGGCCAACCACGCACACAATTATGAGCTTATTAGAGTTCATCTATATACATGAGTTTTTAATTTCCTTAGATACCCCCACCTGCTTATTATTACATATTTTTGTATATTTCTATACTTTTAATGCTTCCATCCTCTCTACCTATCAACCAAATTTATTACACGTTCACTTATGATCGCTTTTAAAATTTCTTCTTTTCTGTATTCCTGTCCTTCATCCTGTCTGTGGCAGTGTTACCCCATATATGTATATATATATATATATATATATATATATATATAGTATATATATAGTTTATTATTTCCGAAGGCGACGGTAGTAGTAGTAGTAGTAGTAGTAGTAGTAGTAGTAGTAGTAGTAGTAGTAGTAGTAGCGGTGGTGGACGTGGTGGACGCGGTGGACGTGGTGGATGTGGTGGAGGTGGTGGTGGTGATGGTGGTTGTGGTGGTGGTGGTGGTATTAGTAGTAGTATTAGTAGTAGTAGTAGTAGTAGTGGTGGTGGTGGTGGTCGTAGTAGTAGTAGTAGTAGTAGTAGTAGTAGCGGTGGTGGACGTGGTGGACGTGGTGGACGTGGTGGATGTGGTGGAGGTGGTGGTAATGATGGTGGTTGTGGTGGTGGTGGTGGTAGTAGTAGTAGTAATAGTAGTAGTAGTAGTGGTGGTAGTAGTAGTAGTAGTAGTAGTAGTAGTAGTAGTAGTAGTAGTTTTCATAAATAAGACAAAATGATGAGATCATTGATAATAATAATAATAACGAATCAATAGAGCAAAAATTGATACTGTAGCTAATATTTCCTAATTGTTATAATTATTATAGCCACGCTTTTTTGTTACCTTTTTTTTTTTTCTATTTTCAATTGTTTCATTCCGGTTAAAAATCGTGATGTGCATCTTAAAAAAGCGATGTTCTAACTTTTCGAGACAAAAGTACTGCTCGTATAACTTTCTGCAGACCATTATTTTCAGATAATTCAATAAACAGTGGAATTATTATTGAATTTCCATTTTTTTTTTTTAACAACGGCGAATTTCAGCATGACTTGTTATATAACATCAGATGTATTATTATGTTTCTGTGTATATAGAACCAGTAAAAAGCAGAGGCTGAGGTCGCTACTCATGGTCTTTGTCGGCAGAATTCATTGTTTAGTGTTTGATATTTGGAAATAATCGTTCAAAGACCGTATTTAGAAATGAAATGTCATTTACTATGGTTTAGAGTAGCACCTGTAGGGCAGCTTGTTTAAAATATTTCAAGTAAGCGATAGAAACTTCTCAACAATTTCTTGCGTATCCACGAACTCACGAACGACACCTCCCGACCTCCAGCAAATTTTTGCACCGAACAAGATCTTAGCTCGAGCCGTCTAAAATCTCATATATATTTAATTCTTTTACTTATTTCAGCCTGGTGCCATGCTGGGACATTGCCTTGAATAGTTTAATCGAACAAGTAGATTCCAGTGCTTGGTCTTTTGTTTTATTAGTTTCTTTTACCGAAACGTTAATTTAGTGGAACGCAAACAAACCAAAACCACTTGTCAAGCGGTAGACGGAGACAAGCACAAATAGAATCACACACACACACACACACTCTCTCTATCTCTCTCTCTCTCTCTCTCTCACAAACACATTAAGACACATATATACATGATGAGCTTTGACACAGATACCGTCTACCAAATTCACTCACAAGACATTGGTAGTCCCAAGCTATTATAGAAATTCTCTCATGATGCTGTTTAACGGAAATGAACGGGAAATCACGTGGTTACGAAGCAGGCATCTTAGTCACACTGTTGCGTCTGCGCTTGAAATTAGGCGTCATCGAGCTTCGAACGCGCAACATGCTGCATATTAAGAAGTGATAATCGCTACAGAGAATTTGAATTTATCTTAATTATGAAATTGTTGTTGTTGGCACTGCGTCGCTCACGACGTCGAGAGTTCCAGTTGATCCGATCAAGGGAAAAGCCTGCTCGTGAAATTAACGTGCAAGTGGCTGAGCACTCCACAGGCACGTGTACCCTTAACGTAGTTCTCGGGGATATTCAGTGTGACAACGCTGACCCTTTGAATTACAGATACGACAAAAACAGGAAGTAAGAGAAGATGAAAGATTACAGCAGATGTAGGTGTTTTCGCTCAATAAACACTCACAACGCCCGGTCTGGGAATCGAAACCGCGATCCTATGACTGCGAGTCCGCTGCCCTAACCACTGGGCCATTACGGCTCCACAGTTATGAAATTATAACATGCTTAAATCTGTTTCAATGAAAGCGTTCGCTTTATGCTTGCCATTTTGCTTATATTTTACTGTAAACTGCCCACACTGTCCAGGTGGGGAATTAATACGCCATGAAACCAAGAAACCGACGCTTATGAGTCGACATGACTCGAGAAGGTAACTTTACCTTTCTATACAATAACATAAATACTCTATCTAAAACCATAAAATAACCTTAAAGAATATAAGACAAATTTCGCACCGAAATTTTGTCGTTGGTTATGGAATTCTGAAATATCAAATATTGTTTGCTTTGCATTGTAATCATGATTTCTATCCTCTTTAACTGTAATGCTATATCACACGAATAATAAAAAGCTTGTTCTTTAGTTTCTGATGCGGAGTTATTACAGATTCCCATAAGTATAATAATCATTTCATATCCATCATTTAACTTTTTTTTTAGAAATACAGTAGAAATAACAACACTGGAAAATAAATAAATAAATGATTTTTCTCTTCTAAATGAGATCACTCTGGTCTCCTGTGATCATTACGTCATTAAATTTTAACTTTTATTGCCGTCATGGGATAAATAAATTGAGTGTTTGGCAGCGATTTATTGTTGTGGTTGTTATTAAAACTTGATCAATCTAGTTACTGTTATCTTTTTGATTCGTGTTGTTGGTGTGGTGTATGTAATGAAATATTTGTTCTTGTTATTGTTGTTGTTGCTACTGACGATGATATTTATTTTTTTTATTTTTTATTTTGTATTGTTGATTTTATAGTCATTGATCTTCAGGCTGTCAATAATGACTTTCTGCAACATTTTAAATAGAACTACAATTGATAACATTCTGTTTTAGGTTATTATAGTTGTTGTTATTTTGACTTTTGTTGTCGTTATTGTTTAGCTCCCATGTCAGTTCTCATCGAGCAGATCTATGATCAAAAGCGTTTCTCTCATGGACACACATTTTTTTATACAAACAGATTGTGTCTAAGACGATAGGATATGGTTTCAGAGAGATTTATGATATATTTTTTGCATAAAATCACACGTCACCTGGGTTTTACTCTTGTTCTTATTGATTAAGCCTAATCTATTAACCTCTCATCAATACATTATAACCATTGCCCTCCCGACTTTTCCTTCAGGTCAAACTTACCCAATATAAGAACGCTTTTTCAGGAATATAGAGTGTAATTCGATTAAGATTCAGCTGCTATTTTTAGCATGTCGAGTTTCCACATAAAAGTTGCTTGTATACGCAATGATATCAACGTTGATGAAGTTGATTATAGTGATAATTCCAAATAATGTTGTCTCATGGCCTTTGTTTATTACCTTAAATGTGCTTACCACTTGTGCATGTAAACGTACAATCTATTCACCCCTAACTACAGACTTGGAATCATTCTTCTTGAATTCACTCTAGTCGGTATCAATATATGAAAAAATTCTCGTTTGGAAAGTTTAGGTTTGGTAGAGCTTCTCAAATTCGTATGATCACTGCAAAACATTTTCCATGGCCTAACATGTATGCAACAGCGTTTGTACGATTTGATTTTTATTCGTTATGTGCTTACAAGCCGCACTCAGTGCGAACTTTTTGCTAATTCCAGCGGAGGGCTAAATGGGACTGCGACACAAAACTTAGACGGAAATAATTGTAAAGCATTTATTGTCATCCTGCCATCTCAGATTTATATCACAGAGTATCACATTTGGAGAATTTTGTATCACTGTGGAATTTGGATATCACTATAAAGTAGCAGCATAAACAATATTCTTGGTTTTACTGTTTGATGTGAGTATGAAGATATTGTTACCATTTCCAATTCTAGAACAACCAATATAGAGCTGACTATGAGAAAAGTACTGTTGCATGAAGTGAAGTCCAGCAATGTTCAATGATTGTCCTTGGCTCTTGTTAATTGACGTTGCAAAACTAACTCTTACTGGAAATTGAAGTCTCTTGAAGTCTCTTCCAAAAGGGCATAATATGTCTATGTAGAGCAAATGTAGGTGGAGATGCAGGGGTCCCAGGTGGAGAGATAGAATTTCGCCTTTATTAATTGTCTATGGGTTTATTCTTAAAACCTCCGATTGAAGGTGGCAAGCTGGTAGGTCCATTAGGATAAAATGCTTAGCATTCTGTGTTCAAATTTCGCGAGGTCGACTTTGTCTTTAAATCTTTCAGGATCGATAAAATAAATCTCAGTTGAACACTGGGGACAATGTAATCGACTTTTTGCTCCCCTGAATTTGCAGGATTTTGCCAAAATTTGAAACCAATACTGAACATTCGGAGGACAATATGGTTTACTACTTTGTTAAATATGTCACTCAGGTAACATTTATCGCTGATATTTCAGTAACTTTATATAGTCCTTCTCGAGAGACTAGTAATAATATCCTGTTGCTGTTTAATAAATATTGCTGCTTCTGCCACCTTGCTTATGTTATATATATATATATATATATATATATTTATTTATTTATTTATTTATTTATTATAGCTCTACGTCAGCTTTTACCGCTGTATAGAGAATTCAATAAATAATGACATATCTAAATGAGTTGTGTCATATAGACGATAATTTTGCTGTTACGTTTAGTTGTTCTAAATATAAATACAAAACATACTTTAATATTTCTAAACCTAATCCTTGTTATTAGAACTTCGCTTTCCCGACGATGATCTATTTCTGGCATTTCTCAACATCATAATTAACGATGGTACACGCCTCCTTGCGAGTTATAAAGGTAATGAGCTACATTAATAACGGCCTTCACTGCTGTTTTTGTTGCTAGTCCTCGGATACTTTCTCGTCTTAGAATGTGCTGTCGTTGGATGTAAAAATGCTGTGTAGCATGTGGCTTACTTTCAATCGTTCTCTGATGCTTACAGTCTATATTTATTGAGAGTGTATAATACTTTAATTCAATACAATTCCATAGGCAATGTGTACTTTCAAAGAGATTTTACGAGTTTTTGTTTTAAATATACATCTAGCTTCATTCACACAGCTCTCATAATTTCGACTTCACACTTAGCTATAGAGAAATACATAAGAAATGCAGAATTATTCGTGTCTTGTATTTTCCCGTTCGTGCTATTCCAAACCATCTGTTGACTTGCAACTTGAGTTCTTGTATCGTGAATTTCTTATTATTTCTCTTTGATTTTTTTCATCGTCAAATTCACTTGCATGCCTTCGTTATAATACTGCAGAAAGTCAGTATAGTAAAACAATTGTTTTATTTGGACTTTAATCATTTATGCTCAATGCGTAATTATATTCATTTTTATGTCTAGTCTTGCTAATTGATATCCCTTTCCGTCAAGGATATTTTACCTATAACTTATTGCAAAAATATAGAGTATAGGTATGTGTTATGTTATCTTGTCTTTAATTCTCTTTTTAATCTTTCTCATCTGTGTATTTTGTAGTTTGCTTAATACATCGATTTCTAAGTACTTGTAAATCAGTTTCTCCAAAATTCTGTTATCCTTGGCAGTGAAGTTATCTACTTTCATATCGGAGTCCTTCGTCCATTTTGCTCTCTTTAGATTTGGGAAACGCCTTATATCAATTACTTTCATAGATGTGTCATGCCTGAAACAGTGTTTATAGCTATTTACCACCTGCAGAATAAAATTCGATCGCGTCTATATAAAATTATAGTTTATTGTTCCACCTTAGTATTTGTACCCTAGTACAGTCTCATTTAACCTGTCAGTTAAAGTTAGACATACATAGAAAGGGAGAAGCAAGAGAGCGTCGCCTCGCATTACAGTTCTTTATGTATCCGCAAGATTGTTTAACTTTTTGCAATGACTAGTTTAATGCATCTTTATTATTCATGCGGCTATGGGTCATGTTTCTAGAATTTATGTGCGAGGAACAGTCAAAAGTCTTCTAGTAGGAAATCTATATTATGCTAAGCTCTGCCTTTCGCGTTTTCTATTCGAATAGACTGTTTTGTTTTCAATTATATTATTATTATTCTAATAATTTTGGTTGAACTATCATACCATAGTCTCGAAATCACATTAAGAAAGCAAATATATTTTTATGGTCCACCAAATCACTTTAGATCGGTTACTGAAATGCTGAATGCATGTGATAATGTTAATGCTTATTTTATGAGCATATATCTGATAGCATTTGCAATTTATTACATTTCAGTATTTGAATGTTCAATATTTTGCATATTACCCCTTCGGGATTGATGCGAATTATCCTTTGTAAAACATAACTTAAAGATCTTAGAGAAACTATGGCGGGGCAATGTATGGCATATTGTGAAAGCTTTCTAGCTGATAACATTAATATATCTGTTAGGTAGATGAATGGGATAGAGACCCTCAGAGACACATACACGCACACACTCTTATTGCCTGATATAAAGAAGATACTGTCTCCTCACAAAATTAAGTTACCATTCTCTATTCTCTCGTCCCTTTATTTTGTAGATTATTTCTTATTCTGAAAATAATATTATCGGTATACAGAAATACATACATAGGGAGAACAAGTTACAACCTGGTGAAAAATAATAAACCGAACGCCATTTTCAAGATAAGAGGCGAGAAGAGTTTATTAATAAACGACTTACCAGATGTCATTACTATAGTATAGAAGTGAGCTGTCAAATATAAATAATTTTAGTGATATTACCGTTAACTTACAGTAAAATGGAAGCTTAAAAAGTCATGTCATTTATAATTGCTACATAAGAAATTGTGCAATATCCTTTCTGTTCACCCTTTAACTTCGAAAATAATTTCATGCTTGTTCCAGTTATGAAGTTAACTATCTCCCAAAAACAGAATTCGTATCTTCTGCAAGTCACGTTGCCTCGGTAAACTTGACATATGCCAGCAATAAATAGTTTCTCACATGACATTACTCAACAAAGACAGATTGTTATATAAAACTGACTTCTGCAGTGAAGACTACTGAAATTTTAAGTGTATCTCATTACGCAGTAAAAGGGGTTAAAGATTTGACAATGTGTTTCAGAAAACTTACAAATATGTCCCATTAAATGGCAATGCTGTCTTCATCTCCTTTTAATGCGGGACGGCTATACTCATAACACCTTTCAGGAACGGTAAGAGATAAAAAGAGAACGCTATACTCAAAACATGTAACTAGTATGAATATTTCGGGAGGGAAGATTCTGCCAATACACCCAGAGAAATGGTAGAGATTTTAAATTCGCTGAAAAAAAGAAATCGGAAACCTAAATAGACCTTCAGGAGAATTGAACTAGAACGAATAGAACAAATGAGGCTTCCCAGAATCGTCATTCCACACCCTAACAGTGTACTTTATTTATCGACCTTTCACTGAATAAAGCAAAATCTTCCTCAGTAAGGTTTGAATTCTGATCGCCCAGAGCAAGAAAATATACTTCAAAATATCTCGTACGATTCTCTGACTAGCCACACTTAACTGAGGTCACGCAGTGATGTTAAAGAAGTTTGCTAATTTATGCAGTCTTCAATATCTGTTTTAACATTGACATTTTATTTGTCATAACAATCCGATATTTGTATCATTTCACAAAGCCTGAACAATAACTAATTTCCTTAATTCAGGCACAAATTAATAATTTTCATGAGACATTATTCAACTGCAATACTTGATTGCAAAATGATGAAAGCAGCCGTTGAATTTGACATGATTTGAAATCTAGAAAGAAAACAGCCGCACAATTATTGGTAAAAAAGTTTTCCATTATTGTAACTGACACTTTAATATAATATTGGTTTCCTATTTAGGAATAAGGCCAAAACGTTTGATAGGAAGGAGTAGCCGATTCCACCGAGCAGTAATTCTTTGGTATTTTATATTGTCAATCTCAGAAAGATGTTCTGTAACGTTAATGTCAGCCGGATTTGAACGGAGACCGTAAGGAACCGAAACTATTGCTAAAAAGCATTATTTTTCAACGTCCTAAAGATTCTATCAACTCACCGTCCTTAATGATAAAAATAATAACGGTATTAGAAAATAATTACTTCAAGGCACGTAATTTTTAGTGGTGTGAAGTTAGTCGAGTACATCGACCCCATTGCTCAACTTGTACTTAGCTTATCGACCGTGAAATGTTGAAAGACAAAGTTCATCTTGAGAGAATTTACTAATAATTGCAATTAACATAAAGTGCCGGCAGAAATACAGCTAAGCTTTTTGGCTGAAACGCTATCACTTCTATAAGGGAGTCAACTTAGAACTGGAAAAATGACAAAGTGCCTTAATAAATGCAACTTCATTTTTTAGTTTCCACGTGCTTATTTCTAAACATATTTATTTCAGGTCATACTACAACCCAACAGCTTATACTTTACCTACTGTTATTCATTTTATAACAAGTTAATATTTTTCTCACTTTCTTCACCTTTCTTTTTATACTTATATACCTTTATATCTATCTATCTATCTCTCTATCTATTTATATATGTATTTACCTACCTACCTACCTACCTACCTACCTACCTATACATTTGCCTCTATCATTCTCTTACTTCTTATTTTCGTCTCTTACACCTTCAATCCACCTTATTTTCTCTCTCCAAATAAAACAGTATCAATATTATAATGTCTGTAACAGAATTACTTATTGTTTTCCACTTCTACATTTTAAACTTTGTTTCTGTGAAAAATGCTATATTTATTTCAATGATACAAGTCATTGTCTATGCAAACTATTTGCATGAATTATGCTCGGATATATAATATTTACATATACATGCGTACCACACATATACGTATTTATTTTGCAGCGTATCTACTGGCATACATTTCTCTCACACACACTCTCTCTCTCTCCATCCTCTCTTTTCTCCATCTACACACACACACATACACACACACACACACACACACACACACACACACACACACACACATATATATATATATATATATATATATATATATATATGCACATTTATATGCGCTGTGTTTGTGTGCACGCGTATGTATATGCGGAGACGCTGGGAGATGTGTATGCCATGTGTCACTCAATATTCTTTAAAAGCAATATTTGCATAAATTACGCATATGAAGCACGTGCTTATAATTTTCGGATACAAGATGAATTTCTATGCATATATAATAGGATATTTACATTATTTTCATAAATCAATACAGACACATACGGACCAAACTAGAGAATGTATACGCATATACATAATCAATAATATCGATTTTATACATGTATATATATATATATATATGTGTGTGCGTGTGTGTGTGAGAGAGAGAGACAGGGACAGAGAGAGTGTGTATGTTTATGTGTTTGTGTTTACATAAATGTATGCATGTTTACGTATATATATATATATATATATATATATATATATATATATATATATATATATACGTAAACATGCATACATTTATGTAAACACAAACACATAAACATACACACTCTCTCTGTCCCTCTCTCTCTCTCACACACACACATATTGATTTGAATATACTGGTGAGAAAAGCAAGCTATTCTAGTGTGTATTAAATATATAATTAAAATTTATAATACATAGATATATATTTGGCATGTATGTCTGTGTGTGTGTGTGTGATGACATATATTAAATATATAATACATATATATGGGTGTATTTAACATAAATGCATAATACATTTCAATTATATATTTCAATACTACAGTTACACGCGATGTACATTTAAACAGACACTCACACACGTACAAAACACTAATGCACAGATATAGATATCAAAGAACGCATCTATGTTTACTTACATACCTACACACACGTGTATATTTACACGTACATACATACATACATGCATACACTCACACAAATATATATCTGTATGTGTGTATGCATATTTGTGAATTAAAGCTATCATTGGTTTCATGTCAAGAAAAGTAGGAAATTATCCTAGTATCATAACAATTTTTCAAGCTGATCACATAGAGAAAGTTGTTCGTCTCCATTCTGGAAAACACAGATTGTGCTTTTAGCGATGAGCTGTTTTTCACAGCTCATCGATGACAGTCATGTTTTAGTATTACTCCAACCAAGCCTAATTCAAACTAATGACAGAGGAAAATTCTTCTTCGCAGAATATCATATTTATACACCCTGCAAAGATCGTACCAATAATACATAAATCGTTGCATACAGTTTTCGACAGTATATCAACCAGTATTCGATAGTCAATAGATATTCAAATCTAAAACCTCCCTCCAGTTTACTAGTATTTATGTGTGTGTGTGTGTGTGTGTGTGTGTGTGTGTGTGTATGTGTGTGTGTGTGAAAGTGAGTGAATGTGTTTGTGCGTGAGATTTTTATGTTTCATGTTTGTGTTATGTTTAGTAGTGGTTCTTGGAATTAATATTAGTAAAAAGAATGCCAAACCTATACAAATTGGAGTTCATAAGATCCTTTATTACGGTGCCACACCATGACTGTTATTAAATACATGCAGCCAATGAAAGAGTTAAATGATTATATAGGTAGATAAATATATACTCAGTTTTATCTGTCCGAACATGATGAAATACATAATGGATCGCAGGATGATTTGAACTCAGTACCTTAAGAGTAGAAATAGATATCGTAAAATATTCTGCTTGACACTCAAATGATTTTGCTAATCCACTGCAACAGAATATTTCAAAAATTGGTTTCAAATTTTGGCACAAGGTTAGCAATTTCGGTAGAGATTGTTACTCGAATACATCAACCACATTGTAAAACTGATATTTTAATGTATCATGCGGAGGTGCAATGGCCCAGTGGTTTGGGCAGCGGACTCGCGGTCATAGGATCGCAGTTTCGATTCCCAAACCGGGCGTTGTGAGTGTTTATTGAGTGAAAATACCTAAAGCCCCACAAGGTTCCGGCAGGGGATTGTGGCGAACCCTGCTGTACTCTTCCACCACAACTTTCTCTCACACTTACTTCCTGTTTCTGTTGTGCCTGTAATTCAAAGGGTCAGCCTTGTCACACTGTGTCACACTGAATATCCCCGAGAACTACGTTAAGGGTACACGTGTCTGTGGAGTGCTCAGCCATTAGCACGTTAATTTCACGAGCAGGTAGTTCCGT
This sequence comes from Octopus bimaculoides, assembly GCF_046866305.1. Taxonomy (NCBI): domain Eukaryota; kingdom Metazoa; phylum Mollusca; class Cephalopoda; order Octopoda; family Octopodidae; genus Octopus; species Octopus bimaculoides. The sequence continues at coordinate 25,427,802 of NC_142932.1, read as the reverse complement.
TGATCGGATCAACTGTAACCTTCGATGTCGTAAGTGACGGAGTGCCAACAACAACAACAACTTTAATTTATCGACGCCGAAAGAATGAAAGGCAAAGTAGACCTCGGTGAAATTTGAACTCAGTGCTTAAGGATAGGTGAAATTTCGTTAAGCATTTTGCTCAGCTTACCGACGCTTCTCAGAGTTCGCCGCCTCAGAATATTCCAAAATTAAAAATTATAAACGCTAGTAATTATCATGTAAACAACTTTTCTTGCGTTGACATTTACTAGTCAACAAGAGAAGAGAACAGACGAATGCATAAAAATGTACCTATGCATGTATGGATGGATGAATGAATCTTTGTCTGTATGTATGTATGTATGATTGTATTAATGTATGTATGTATGTATGTATGTATGTATGTATGTATGTATGGGAGATGAAAAAAGAGAAAGAGTAAGTGTGAGATTAACAGCAAGTTAGCGTAAATATATTTGAAAATTCTGAATCTATTTTATTTTAATGTTTTCATAACTTATCAACGATATGCAGTTTTAATTTGACGCTCTGACACACGGAATTTTCATAATGCAATATTTAATTATATATAATACATGTGACCTTCCTATTTACGAATATTTTTTTCTAAATTGAATTACAATTAATCTTTCGCACCTGTTTCAATATATTTCGCAGAACACTAATATGGTAAACAACAGCTTGCCAAAGAAAGTTTTGCATATTTTCTATTACAAATAACATACATAAATATACAAATGCATACGTCTATATGTGTGTACGTACGTACGTACGTACGTACGTACGTACATGATATAGATAGATAGATAGATAGATAGATAGATAGATAGATAGATAGATAGATAGATAGATAGATAGATAGAAAGAAAGAAAGAAAGAAAGATAGATAGATAGATAGATAGATAGATAGGTAGGTAGGTAGGTAGGTAGATAGATAAAAGCTGTAGTGGCTGTATCCGGTTCTAAAACTAGAACCACCAGGCAATGTAGCACCCTAGAACTTGCAGATTATCAATAGTATTTAAATGTGTATTCACAAACATATTCATATAATTATGCATACAATCACACACACAAACACTCACATAATTTCACGCGTAAGCACACATGCATGCGCATTCATACACACACACACAAATGCCAGGGAAAGTCTAATAAGATATTAATTGAATATTTATTTTAATAAATACAAATATAATTCTGTTGGTTGCCACTATATTTGAATAAATAACACATATTTAAATAGCTCACTTATAGGTTTTCCTCTGAATACTCTATATAAAATCCTGTTTATATATAGGAAACGAAGAAGTAGGCTGATTAAATTGTAAGTACAACCCACGCATTTATTTTATCAAACCATTTCGTTTCATTTGTCAAGAGAATCACAATATATCCTTTCGTCATTTACTATGAAGGTTACATTTCTATGAATTATTATACACGGTGTAAAGATGTACTTAATATTTCTCTTTCCTCTATAATGATAAATACACTAAAACCCGCGAAATGCTAATCTATGAAGTATGGTTAAAGCATTGTCTTAAAAGCCACACACAAATCAATGCAGCCCAGGCACTTTTAGTTGTAGAGTGTCCATACAGATTTAATTAAATATTTTTCCACATCTACTAGTCTGCAAGCTGTTAGTATATAAGAGATCATTGCCTCCAATATTCTAACTTATAATAGGACAATTATTGTGTTCTCTATGTTTGTTGATAAAACGAGAAAGGCAATTTAAATTTACACTGTTTCTGAATCTAAGTCTCGGTTTTAAAAGCCTATATCGTAATAAACATATGGTCCTCACGAAGAGCTGAAAACGAAGTATATCTGTGAGTATGATGTCGAAATCAACTTCGAAGAAGTGCCAATTTCCTGATGCACCGAGAATGTCAACATGCTTTTGTAATTTCTGTATAAATTCACTTCAGCAAATGTTTGAATGTCACAACAAGCTATTAAATATATTCCACCACAAACAAAATATTAAGCATTATTTGCGAATCTCTGCTAGGTGTTTGCTGCCTTTATTCACCTTTATATATTTTCTTTTAACTACTTCCTTTTAATTGTATCAAAATAACATGAGTTAATATTGTTTTTATTGAAACAAGTTTAATATGATTTAATATACAACAACATTGAAATAATAATAATAAACCAGAAAATAAAACAATATATATATATATATATATACATACATACATATATATATATATATATATATATATATATATATATATATATATATATATATATATATATATATATATATATATATATATATATATATATATATATATATATATATATATATATATATTATACAAATGCGTGTACGAAACGACGAAAAGGGATTCTATCTATTAATAGTTAAATTTTATCTCTGAAAACATACAAGAAAAGAAGAGAAAACACATTAATCCGGACGAAAGCTAACATTAACAACAAACTATAAATTAAAAATCTCTTCATCAGTAACAAATAAAAATCTTCTCATCGGTAACAAATTAGAAATCTTCTCATTAATAAACGACTTTCTTGTAAGCCGCTGAACAAACTGGAAATGATTAATGTAATATGATAAATCCTAAGTAAACATGGCAAGCTGTTTTAACTTGATGAATTTAATTAGTGCATTGGAGATACGAGTTATGCAATACCTTGCAGGCTATCGATGTAGCTTCTACACGGCGTTGTTGCAATACATTAAATTTCACAAGAATGGAAATAGTCACAAACTCATATATTCGTTATATAACATATTCATACATGTGAGCACGCGCGGCCACACACACATTCACACACACATACACACATTTACAAACTTGTACATATACATAAATACTTATATGAATGTATACATACACGCACACACAAAGTAACGGCTTAAATATTGTCAATGTTCTCGTAAATGATATGACGATGAGCGAGATTGATTTAACTTCAAAAATGTCCCACCCTTCCCTGATAGCTAATATAAATATATCTGATCACATACGCTTACATTTTTACATACACGTATGCACACACTCATATATAGACGTACGCATGTATGTCCGTATTCCTGTATACATATAAGTACGTAAATAAACGTTTAATAATAACTATATGTCAATTCATCATTAGATATGCACACAAAAATCCACCGAATTGACAAAATTAATAAAGCGTTGGCAGTCAGTAACGCTGCGCAATGGCCCAGTGGTGAGGGCAGCGGATTCCTGGTCGGAGGATCGCGGTTTCGATTCCCAGACCGGGCGTTGTGTGTGTTTATTGAGCGAAAACACCTAAAGCTGCGCGAGGCTCCGGCAGAGGGTGATGGCAACCCCTGTTGTATTCTTTCACCCCAACTTCCTCTTAATCTTTCTTCCTGTTTCTTGAGTAAAGTTGCGATGGACTGGCGTCCCGACCAGCTGGGGGGGATACACATACGCCCCAAAAAAACAAACAGGAAATCAGGCCCATGAGTCTGGCCGCATAAATAATAAATAAAAGGTAGTAACAATACTTTATATTCTAAGTTCACGTCCGACCTAAATCAAATTTGCTTTTCACACATTCGGTGTCGATAAAATAAAGTATAATTACTGGCGGGTTGGAAGATTCTGTTCATTTACACCCTCTCTTCAGTATTGAAGGTCTCCTGTCTAAATTTGAACAGTTATACATACTGGTATCCATTCATTTATTCACCTATACATCAGTCAATTTGTACACATCTTTACATTCATATATGCATAAGAGATACATACAAGGTGGTGCTCCAGCATGATCACAGCCGCATGGTTGAAACGAGTAAAATAGTATACATGCATACATACATACTTGCATAAATACATTCACACATATACACATAGACACATGCATACATACATACATACATACGTACATACATACATTCCAGATACGCATTTACAAAATTTTCAAATAATGAAATTTTCCAAACTAAACCACAGGGGGAAAGATACAAGAAAATAGGTAAAACGTTTGGAGAAAAATCAATACATTCGCCAAGCAATGGAATATTACAAAAAAGGCATTAACAATACTCATTGTATATAAAAAAAAGAAACATACTCTATAAAAACACATAACCAACAGCCAAATCAGGGAACATTGCAAACCACAAACAAGATATTTCCGGCAACAAAATCGGCTAATGCGCAATGAATATATATAACAATACTAAATTTATAATAAACAATATAATGACGACGTAAAGCAACTTCAATTAAAACGTCAACATATGCCAATAATTGTACAAAAATCAATACAGCGATACAACAACCACAAAAGCTACCAATAAGCATTAAAAAAGTGACACTTCATAATCATTATTATCCTGTCACCCTTACGTTGTCTTCCTTTCCCTCATCGCTCTATTTAATTTCTAAATGTTGCTTCATTGTTCTCATTATCTAATTCATTATTGCATTGTATTACACTGAATTATACTTTACTTACATTGACTTCTTCCAATTTTTTTCCTTCATTTCTCCCCCCGAATCATTCCTTTTTCCATTATTTCAACTCCTTGACCTTTCGACTTTATTCTTACTTTACTTTCATTCATTGAATGCGTATATTTTTATGCTTCTTAATTCATTTTTGCTTTATTTATCTCATCAGAAATGCCTTCTGCTTAGAAGTAGAAAGTAGAAAGTATAGAGGTTCATCGTTTTTCTCTGTATTAACTGCATTAGGCGAGTAATTAAAGTGTACGCGAGTTGAGCCTATATTTGTTTTAACTACGTATTAGATGTTCGATGCAGTTTACTGTGAATGAAGCTTTTGATATTGTGCTCTCACTATAATCTACTATGACTGGTTTTGCTTTTTTTTTCAGGCACAAGGCCAAATACACTAGTGGAAGGTTATTAGTCTATTTAATCAACAGAAAGTAATTACTAAATTAATTAATCAACTAAAGTTGATTAATACACGCGCGCGCGCGCGAGCGAGAGTATATGTGCGTGCACGTGCCCGTGTATACGTTGGTGTGCACGTGTGTGTGTGTGCGTACATGTGTGTCTATGTGGAGGGGTCTTGTGTGTATGTAAGTGTCTGCATATGTTCATGTTGGTATATAACTTATCGGACGAGGACACTGTGGGACTGAATTTCATTGTAAGATTATGTTTATATATATATATATATGTATATATGTGTGTGTGTGTGTGTGTGTGTGTGTGTGTGTGTGTGTGTGTATACATATGTGTCTGCATATATGTTCGTGTATGCTTGTACTTACACAAATACATATATATTAAGAAAGTGCTTCGATAGATAGATAGATAGATAGATAGATAGATAGATAGATAGATAGATAGATAGATAGATAGATAAATAGATAGATAGAGAGAGAGAGGGGCAGGGAGAGATAGATAGATAGATAGATAGATAGATAGATAGATAGATTCATGGAGCCTTTGATACAATCCACATGCAGTTCTAATGCCAGATTTTCACAAAGGGGTAGGGAAGATTATTGAATATAATGGTAGAATGAAACCTCTTTGTGTTCTTTACATGTCGTTACATGTTTTCCTTTTCTTTCTGCTTGAATGTTTTTCTCCAATTTCTACTTTCACTTTCTATATTTACTTTCATTTTTCCTCACATAATCTTTCCTGTTTGGCTTACAATATGGCTTCCATTTTCTTGCCGTTAATTTTTCCACTAAACCCATATACTTTCCATTTTACTTTCATTTATTAGTTGAATATTTCTCTCTTGTTCTTCCGATTCTTATTTTTCGCCTTATTTTCCTCCAATTTCCTTCACTGCGCTTGCAACAGTTTGAAACTGAACGTCTTAATTGAAACGCTGATCTGTCAATAAATTGAAAAGCGAATTTATTTATTTATTTATTCTTAACTCTTTCTTCAACCATTTATTTTTCTCTCTTGTTTAGGAAATTAAAGCAATTGCCATGTTAATTAGAAAACAAAACGGTTTTCTTTGTCATTGTTGTTGCTGTAATTTTACTTGTTGCTGTAATTTTACTTATTGCTGTTTGTTATCTCTTCTTTTTCCTCGCATCATTCAGCTTTATGTTGTTTATTTTCGGTTTCTTTAGGCTTTTTTATTTCATTTGTTTTATGGAGATCAAACATGTGTTGATTTGTTTACAAGATGTGGTTTTATTTTAATTTTCCTTTATTTGTTGCATTTGTTAATGATGCCAAAGCCAATGTATTTATTGTTTCTTGTATATATTAAAGTTCTGTTTAACTTCGGACTAGTAATTTTTTTTTCTTTCATCATGAATTTTAGCACAGAATATTAAGAAATAATATTTACAGAATTAACAAATTATTGATATAACATCATGATGTTATATTGTCTGGTGAACCTCCAAAATACGGAGGATCAGACGGCGGAAGGCGACGGGGACAGTAACAACGACAAACACGACGATAAGGATGATGATGAGAACGGCAAAGACTACGGTGATACTGAGGAGGAGAAAGAGAAAGATAAGCAGGAGTAAGATGTGATGAAGAGGAGGGGGAGGACAAGGAGGACGAGGTAATGTCAGTGGTGGTGGTGGTGGTGGTGGCCGTCGTTCTGGTGGTAATCATCATTACCAACATCATAAACAACATTGGCAATATCATCTCCATCGTTATTATTAGCATGATTATTTCCACTATAATAACCATCACGATCATAATCATCACCATTGTATTGATAAACATATTAATGACAAACATATTAACGACGATCAAGTTGATGACTACGAACAGAATTAGGAAATGACTGTAATACAAGAAATACATACAGCAAAGTTCGGCAGGAAATTCTGTCCCTCAATTCAAACTATCCACGAACTAATATAAATTTTTGACCTCTCTAGTTACGTTGATGGCATTCAGAAACACATAACTACATCCTAACAAATTCCATTGATTATTTACATTATTTACATTGGACGGATATGTGTCGTTATCTGTTTGTTGTTACCACATCCTTTCGGCTGATTTACTCTCCAACCTTCATCAGGTGTCCTGGAAGAATTTTGATCTCCACCCTGATTTCTCAGTCCTAAGGTATTTTTTGCTGATGTTATTATTATTATTATTATTATTATTATTATTATTATTATTATTATTATTATTATTATTATTTATTCAAAGCACTGCTAGGAATTGAACTCGAAATCTTAGCGTCAGTAGTCTGCACTCTTAACCATTACGCTATATGCTCGTGGGCATAATAATGATAATAATAATAATAATAATAATAATAATAATAATAATAATAATAATAATAACAACAACAACAACAACATCAGCAAAAAATACCTTAATAATGAGAACCCAGGGTTGGGTTCAAAATTCTTCCAGGACACCTGATGAAACTTGTTAAAAGTCGAAACTTTCAGGTAGCAACAAATAAGGTGAGAACACATACCGGTCTAATGTAAATAATGTACAGAATTCCTCATCTCAAAAATATAAAATAGATTCCACAGTTGACTGAAGTAGAAGGCATAAATGATGAAAAATAAAACATGACAACCGTTTAGTGCGTCGAAAAAAGGCTTTCTGGTTTTAGACCTGCCACGTTACATTCTGAATACGTCATTGCTTTCATGGTTTCGGGGCGGGGTCGGTATAATCAATACTATATGAGTACCGGGAGACAGGGTCCATGCAGAGAACCAGTAGGGTCGTTAGAGCACCGGAGAAAAGATTAACGGTAATCTGTCCGACATCATGGACTGAGGTCAAATTCGGTTGAGGTCGATTTTACCTCTCACAATTTCGGTGTCGATGATATTAAGGGCCAGTTGAACGCAAATGTCGAAATAATGGACTTACCCACCTCCCAACGTAATTGTTGGACTCGTGTCAAATTCTGAAACCATTATTGTAGTAGTAGTAGTAGTAGTAGTAGTAGTAGTAGTAGTAGTAGTAGTTGTTGTTGTTGTTGTTATAGTGATAGTAGTAGAAGCGGCAGCAGCCGCCGTTGTTGAAACAATACTGCTATAATAAATAATTCAAATCAATTGTTTGATGTTTTGTTCTGGACAAATCTAAACCCAGTGCATGTCCAGTCTACGACAGGTTCATGATTAGCTTCGTCATTCACATTTCATATTCATTCTGATTTTCAATAATTCAAGAAAAAAGCATTACCATCACACTTCTTTCTTTCTTTCTTTCTGTATGTATGTATGTATGTATGTATGTATGTACGTACGCTTGTGTGTATGTTTTTATGCATGTCTGTATGTATATTTGTTTATGTATGTATCTATGTATGTGTACATGTATGTATGTGTGTATATATATTATGTTTGTATGTAAGTGCGTTTGTGTGTGTGTGTGTGTGCGTGCGTGCCCGTGTGTGTGTTTGCGTGTGTGTGTAAGTGACGTACGTGACCTGGAGTATAGGATGATGCACTCAGGAGTCCCAGGTCGTGATTTTATGATTTAAATTGCTGGACCTGGTGATGCGTTGTGTTCTTGGGCAAAACACTTCGTCACGTGTTGCCCTGCAATCAAAGTGATATCTGACGTATGTGTGCTGAAAGATTCCTGGCTTTAAGGGTGTCGCAAGAAACCTGGATAGAGGATCAACTTTCCAAGTTCTTTTATAGGACTTTGATACACTGAAGGACTGCTGCAATACGTCTGTGAATCTGAGAGTGGTATAACCAAAGAACTAGGATGTAAGCGGTTCAACACAAGAGACCGATAGAATACGTGCCAGGCTTACAAAGAGTAAGTCTTGGGGCGAATCATTCGACTAAAATGCGGGCGGGCGGGCGGATGGATGGATGGGTGGGTGGATGGGTGGATGGATGGGTGGATCGGTTTTTGGGTGTTTAGGTAAGTAGGTAGGTAGTTAGGTAGATAGATAGATAGATAGATAGATAGACAGATAGATAGATAGATAGATAGATAGATAGATAGATAGATAGATAGATAGATAGATAGATAGATAAACATGTACATACACGCATGCATATTTAAATATTTGTGCGTCCGAGTGCGTGTGTATGTGTGTGTTTGCGTGTTCGTGTGTGTATGTAGCTTAAGCATAATGATGTTGTTATTGTTCAATGCTAGTGTTAGCTGGAACATTTATGACAGTTACCAAGCCGAAATCCTTTGTGCTTTTTATGTTATTGTGTTACTGTGATATGTATTTGCTATGACTGTGTAGTTACTTTGGTGATGACGATGACGATGTTTGTGGCGAAGAATCTCACAGTGATTTTCAATTTGAATGTATTTATGGAGAGACAATCAATCTGAAATTTATCAAGACGTCATAATGTCAATAGAAGTATTGTAAAAGATGGATGTCGTATTGTGATTGGAAATAATAACAGGCACATCATAAACACATACATATATCACCAACATTTACATACACAAATGCATATGCACGCCCAAACATGTCCAAACACACAAGCACAGACAAATATATTCTGCATATATGTATGTGTATACACACACACAGGCACACATGTCTATAAATATATATATATATATATATATATATATATATATATATATATATATATATATATGTGTGTGTGTGTGTGTGTGTGTGTGTGTGTGTGTGTGTGTGTGTGTGTGTGTGTGTGTGTGTGTGTGTGTGTGTGTGTGTGTGCGTGTGTGTGTGTGTGCGTATGTGTGTGTGTGTGTGTGTGTGTGTATAGTGTAATATTTCTATATTCGTATAACCATACTTATATTCTTATACAAAAAGTGTGTCCGTAAGCACGTGTGTGTATCTGCGTGTATTCATGATTTGTGCCTGTGTGAGATAATGAGTCTTCTGTGTGTGTGTACGTGTGTCTGTACGTTTGTGTGTGTGTGTGTGTGTGTGTGCGTGTGCGTGTGTGCGTGTGTGTGTGTGTGTGTTGTACCAGCTTTTGCTTCCACAATGTCAAATCCATCTTTCTCCATTTTCTACTGACATTATGGCGTCTTGATAAATTTCAGATTGATAGACTTTCCACAACTACTCTCGACTACAGTAATGCTCCACCACAAATATCTTCAGTTTCATCAAATCGACAACAACAGCTCCACCATGACAGCTATTATTTATAGTAAAAAAAATAATAACAGCAATTACACCAAATAACAACATCATAACGATACTAAGCACCGGTGCCATTAGCTCTAACTACAACACAATACGTAAGAATAGCACATGTAATAATGGTTTCTAAACAGTAATAGCATTACTAATAACAGAAGTATAATCGCTACTGTTCATTGCCATCATAAAAATAATAATTTTCATCATACATCTAACATCGGAGTCCTTATTACTGTTAGTAATGCCACTAGCGACAAAAATAAAAGCAATAAAACCAGCCACTACTAAGGGAAATATATTAATAAAAACGATAAGCATTATTACAGCTTTTAATAGCTGCAATAAGAACTTCAGTCTCGACAACACGAATTGTGTCACTTGGAAACAGTGACGACCATTCACTTGAACCATCACTAAACATAACCATAACTACCTTAAAACCAGAACAACAACAACAGCTAGAAAAACTTCTTTCATAGACACTTGCTCGTATTTGACGAATGAAAATGTGATTCAGGAGAAATAATTTTGACCAGTTTGTAACTCAGTTAATTTAGCAGCAAATGTCATTTCATTGCGTCGCGGTATTAGAAAAAAAAATTTCCCTCTTTACAATTATTCTGTCATAGATTGATTATAGTTGACCGACACTCATTGACAGTGTGGTAAGATATAAAAATTATGTAAAGTGTGTGAAAGGAGAACAAATTTGAAGACTTTTTTTTATCTTACTACCATGTTGACAAATTTATTTGAGCTTTTTTTAGATGCAGCCACGCAGTTTATTTTCCGTTTATTATGTTTTGTAAATAAGTTATTCATCTACTGGAAAAGTGCCCCATCAACTTTCCGAAATATCCCAAAGTAAAGAGAGGAGATAATAACAATTCATGAAGTGTTATGAGATTGAAAATGAGTCCTGTAAGTTTGCGACGAATGGCTTCAGTTCAAATCATCGTGCAACCGAAGGTTCGTCGTGTCAAATCGGGCAACTCATAAAGTCAACCAACCAACTAATTTTAGCATTCATTACTAGGAATTTTCTCGGACTTTCGTGTATTCAGTTTAACTCAGAAGATTTTAGTTGATTTTAGGCTCTTTTGAACGAAGCTGACCAAAATTGCCGTGCAATAGAATCGAGCTGGGAAACTCTTGATTGCAAATGAGTCTCCTTAGACACAACGCTAAGCTTCTGCACATGTTTTACCATTATGGAGCTGTGCATAGAAAAGAGAAGCTTTAGTATAATTCGTACATTATCAAATTCCTATAAATTTCTAGCTTTGAGCTTGGCTATGAAATCAATAAGCAATCTCTTTAGAGTACAGTTATCTTAGAAGCTAATTCTAAAACCCAATTTCCAGGCCTAGTTTTATTCCTTCAAATTCATTTTATCGCTAGTTTTCTTTTAAAATAATCACGGAAGTCGCATAATCTAATTTCCTTAGATTATCTCCCTACATTAGCAAGAGACCTATTACCTTATCATATCTGAGGCGAGAGTACTGAATCAAATAATGAGTAGCTAGAGGGATGATACTCGTAGAATAATTGTACTCTTAAGTAATCGCATATTGGTTTTTATGATTAGACTTAAATTACTCATTCATAGCATTTTGATACAGTTGGAACTTACAGCACTTCCCACGACATTGTTTTATTAATGACATAATTATGAATACAGGCTAAGTTTTGTTGTTAAGAAGTTCGCTTCGCAATCACATGGGCTCGGTTTCGATCCCATGGCAACAATGGCGAGCCTTTAACTAAAATATTATTCTTTATTTCTGTGGATTTATGCAATATTGACAGAGTGATTAGAAATTAAATTCGCTTCTCGTTTGAAATGTACTGTTATTTCTTTGAATCTGCACTATTGTTGAAATAGGGCTAAAACACTGAAGTATGACAACCTTGAAATATTGCATTGTGACTTTTTATAGTCATAGATTATACCAAGTAGAAGCATTTACGAGTCTCTTAATCAATTCCAATGCGTTCACATTCTTAATCTCCGTCAGGCATTTTCCACTGGAAATATCCCTTTCTCGCATAGATCTAGAAATATCACAAGACCACTGTTGCTTTAATTTCCTTTCAAAAGCGCACATAAAATTTCATATCGCTCCATTTACCTGCAAAAAAATTCAGCGCGTCTTTAATAGCCAAAGAGGGAGAGGAAGACGAGGCTGGAATTAGAGATGAGAGAGAAAAAATCATTTGACGTTATATTATCAGAGTCTGTAAAATTGTATGATTAACTCCAGCGCGTTATTTGTAGAAAATTGAATTCGCTTCCAGCAACACACAATTCATTGGAAAAGATAATGAGTATCTTAACCCATTGGGTCTAAAGGGGAGTCAACCGAAGACTAATGTATCTAGGAGAAGTCAACTTGGCGGGGATTACAATCCTTTCCATCAGCAGTTGGGTTAGCACTTCAATACATAAAAACAAGCTAATGAAATATCCGTCAGATTTGCAAGTAACTGAATGTTTATAATAGGGAGTCGTACCATGTTAGCTATTTACGACCGAGAAAAACATGCCCCTTTGAAGTTGGTAACCATGGATACCTCATTATGACGGTGACGTAATACAAACTGTGAATGAATCATTTGGTTTATCAATTCCACACCCACCAGCCTTGCCATTTGCAGCTCTCAGAATATTTAAACAGATCCGAATGTACCTCCATGCTTCTAAATATAACGAACTGAGAAGTAGGCTATTGATGTTTTGCTTTCTAATCTTTTTTTGTAAATTTAGTTGTAAGTTTTTGTTACTTTTCCATATATTTCGAGAGGGTGTGTGAGTTGAGAAAAAAAATGGAAAATTTTACTGCTGTAGTTTAAAGATTTTCTATTGAAAAACCTAACTCTTTAATGTATCAAAGTGTCCTGGAAGTATTTAAGAAACAATTGCCCTTCAATCTTCACTACGCCACACTATTTTTCATGTGTTCAAAGCAAACAAGAATTAAATGGGTTGATAAATATCGATTTCTTCTTTCCTTCTTCCACTACTTGCCACCATTTTTTTTATATCTTTGTTTTTATTTTAAATGTGAAATCTTGCCGCAACGGTTCCTCTGTTGCTTTGTTACTGGTGCTGAAGCCTATGGTATTTTAATCGCTGTTGTTGTTGTTGTTGCTCCATACAGTTATTGATTCTGTCCAACATTTACGTTGCTCATTCAGTTCTTCTTGTCGGCTTGTGGTGATTGTTGTCGGTGTGGTTGTTGTTGTTGCTGTTGCTGTTCTAGTTGTTGTTATTCTTATTATAGCTGGGTTCTTTTTCAAAACTGTTCCGATGGTGTTGTGTTACATGACTGCGCTGTTCTCATGTTCATACTGATGTCAATACCACTGACGCAATTATTGTTCTGACTGCACATATGGCTGTTACTCTAGATGCTGTTGCTGCTGGTGCACTTGTGGTTGCAACTGCTCTTTCTGCAACTGCTGCTGCTGTTTACCCTAAAGAACATATTGAATGTTCATATTCCAGACGTCCAACTCCTCAGTCTACATTTTATACCAGTTTATGGTATTACATTTATATTTACTTGTTATACTATTAATATTTTTACCTATGGTTATTTTGATTATTATAATCATATTCTTATTTATTTATTTGTTTATTGTTATTCTTCTTATGGATATTTTTTGTCATAATTCTTTATCTTTATTCATAATATTCTTTTTAGTTACAACTCCAGTACGTTGAGCCTATGTGACTAAAAATTATGTAGAAACTTCTATGTAGAAACTTCTATGTAGAAACTTCTGTGTTGCTGTTTATTAATGCTTTGCACTACTTCTTTACTTCTTTTTCCATTTTCTTCTTCTTTTTCTTCTTTATTTCTCCTTTCGTTATTACTCTCATCATCACCACCGTTATCATCATCGTCATCAGCATTAGCAGCACCACCACCGCCACCACAACCACAACCACCACCACCACCACCATCAACATTATCATTATTGCATTTTATTACTATTATACGTTATCATTTCCAAAGGTGGTGGTGATGGTGGTTATGGTGGTGGTGGCGGTGGTGGTGGTGGTGGTGGTGGTGACGGTGATGGCAGCAGCAGCAGCAGCAGCAGTAGTAGTAGTAGTAGTAGTAGTAGTAGTAGTGGTGGTGGTAGTAGTAGTAGTAGTAGTAGTAGTAGTAGTAGTAGTAGTGGTGGTGGTGGTAGTAGTAGTAGTAGTAGTGGTGGTGGTGGTAGTAGTAGTAGTAGTAGTGGTGGTGGTGGTAGTAGTAGTAGTAGTAGTAGTAGTAGTAGTAGTACTTTTATTATTAGTTTCCCCAGCGTTCCTTACTGTTATTATTAACGTTATAATCGTCGTCGTCGTCGTCTTTCATGCTAGAAGTGGCTTTAGATGCTTTACAAATTACTTTATTTTGGCTTTGTTGTGTTACTTAATATGGAGATAAATTCAATAAACCTTTACAATTCCTTTTAAGCTGTGTATGGAGAGACTGTGTAATGATATTTTCATGGCTAGGCTGGCACGGAGTGGCGGAGAGCATTGTGGACAAAGCGAGCAAAGGGGAAAATAACGTGCAAGATAAGAATCGGAAAGATAAAGCGATAAGAAGGAGGGATAAAAGAACGCAAAAGAGAAAACATGTGGTTTGTAGTAGTAGTGGTGGTGGTGATGGTGGTGGTGGTGGTGGTGGTGGTGGTGGTGGTCGTGGTGGTGGTGGCGGTGGTCGTGGTGGTGGTGGTGGTGGTGGCGGTGGTGGTCGATATGAAAATATATGTGAGGTGAAGTTTATGTGTTGGAAATATATCAATATAAGAATTAAAGTGATACTTTCAGATATGGCTAGTGGGAGAGTGAGTGAGTGAGAAAGAGAGAGAGAGAGAGAGAGAGAGAGAGAGAAAGTGAGTGGAGAGAGGCAGACAGACAGACAGACAGAGAGGGTCACAGACAGACAGGCAGAGAGGGACACAGACATAGATTGATACAGAGAGAGAGTGAGAGTGAGACATTGGGTATATATGTGTATGTGTTTGTGAATGATTATATGTGTGTATATATATATATATATATATATATATATATATATATATACATTTATATATATGTATGCTTATAGGTATAGATAGATAGATAGATAGATAGATAGATAGATAGATAGATAGATAGATAGATAGATAGATAGATATGTACAGAGAGAGAGAAAAGGAAAGAAAGAAAGAGAGATGGAGAGAGAGGGAGAGTGATGTGAAAAGTGCAATAGAGAAATAAACTGACACACAACGAGAAAGGGAGACTGACAAAGGAAGGGAGATGCGAGAGAAAAGCGATGGAGGTTATCAGAGTCTGATAGAGAAATACGTCTGTAAAGGCATTAAAATGTTATGAAATATGAAAACAAACTTTAGGAAAGACAAAAGAGAAACACAGAAGGACTGAGAATGGGCGAGGATGTTTTGTGTGAAATGGCGTATGGAAAGAAAGTGAAAGGCTTTATTGCAAGAGTGTGTGAGGAAAATTGGGTGTTTGTGTACGTTTGAGGGTATGCTTCTATGTCACTGTTTGTGTGTGTGTGTGTTTATGTGTATGCGCGTGAATGCATGTTGTGTAGGGAGAAACTGTGTATAGAAGAAAGAGATCCATACAGATAAAAGAAACGGAGATAGAATTAGGATGTGAGAGGGTCAGAGAATATAGAAATGAAATGAAGATAGGAATAGAGAAAGAGAAATCTAGAATACATTAAAGACAAAATGAAATGAATGAATGAATGAATGAATGAGTGAATGAGTGAATGAATGAATGAATGAATGAATGAAAGGATTAGAATGAAAGAGAGCGCAGGCGTTTGATTTAATTGATTCGTTAATTACTTTTTGAATAGAGCGAGAAATGTGCCCTCTTATGGGAAATGCATTATTGAATATTTCGCTCAAGGACCTTACTTCATCTTTGACTTTATATCTCGTAATCCCTTTCTTTCTTCAGTTTCTTTCTCTTCTTCCCCCCCTCTCTCTCTCTCTCATTCTTACTTTTTCTTTCTTTATCTCTTCTCCCATCCATCTCTCTATTTATCTTTCTTATTCTCCCTTTTGTTCTATTTCTCTTGATGGTTTATCATCTCTTCAGAACATTCGCTTCTACTTTCTTTGCAAAGCTTCAACATCTTTCCCTGAATTCCAAATCCCTCTTCCTCTCCCTTTCTCCCCATATGCTTTTCTCCCATTCTCTTCTATCTCCCCTATATTCTATCTACCATTATTTGTCTGTCTCTCTATCTTTCTCCCCCTCTCCCTTTCTGTCTTTATCCATCTATGATTCTTTTACTCTCTCCCAATCTCTTTCATTCTTCCTCAGTGTTATATTCACCATTAAAATCTCTAAAAAAAAAAAACCTAACCACTCCCTTCATTATCGAGCTTATCTGAAGGATGGCAGGTTATTCCGTCATTCTCAACTTCCACGTCATTTTTACTTTTAATCATATTCCATACATGTCACAGTTAATTTTTCTAACGTGCTCTGTTCCAACACCATGTCTTTAACTTGACTTTTTCACACCACTTCCCTTACGTGAGGCTTACACCTTCATACATTGCCTATTATTCTAATATAATATATTATATATTATCTAATTTGATTTTACATCAATCGCAACAATCGAAATGACTGAGTGCTATGCACCATTCCACTGTTATTCATTTCATTGATGTTGATTTTGTTGCTCTTGTTGTTGGTAGTGATGACGCTGATCATGATCGTGGTCATGATGATGATGCCTCATATCAACTCTGATTCAATTAGACCAGTTTTTTTCTCAAACTATTTTTGACTACTTCCTCCTTGTCTTTTATTAACACTTTTATTTCATTGTTCCCGTGCTATTATTAAATTCTTCCCACTACCACGACAATTTAATGCACATACACTTAATATCAGTGTATTAGTTTGATGACGGCGATTTCTTACCAATGTCCTCCCTCCTACTACAAGCGAATATTTGAGTTGACCACGATTGAACCGATTTACTGATCTAACCTTTAGCATGCGACTTCAAACAACCTCGTTCAGGTATTCATAGTGATTCTTGCATACATACTCAAATACACACCCACACTCACCCACGCATACATACGTCCACTCATCCATCCATCCATCCATACATACATACATACATACATGCATACACACATACATATATGTATGCATTTATGTATGAAATTTATTTGAAGATTAAGAAGGATACCATTGGTTTCATGCATTGAATTCTCAGCAATTACCGTGCCAATATTTTGCCATTAGCTCGCAGATGAAATTTAAATTTAGAGGTCAATTTACAGTAGTTAATATTGCTATCTTCGTTCTTGCAATTGTCTTTAACAAGCAGTTGTCATAATATTACATATATGTTAAAATAAATATTTAATCAATGAACAAAATTGATAAAATTACAATGATTACTGCCTTCAGGCAGATTCAATCCGCTTCAGCAACCTTCAGTCTCCTTCAGATTCCTTAGTCTTTAGTATCACCGAAAGATTTCCAGCACCCACGATAATTGTAACTGAATAAAACCTAAAACCAAGAGCCTTCAGTCAACGAATATCAAGCTATTTTTTTCTGAATCAGACTATCCAATATATTTACATTTATGACGGTAGAGTGAGATTCCAGTGAAGCTTTTCTGCTTTATTTTGCAAGATATGGAAAGACATTAACGCAGCGATGTTAGATCGTTGCCGTTTCGTTGTGAATTGCAGTTTCTGTAATTGTGGAGCGAAAAGACACCATTTTTCTTGTTGATTCTGTTGTCGTGACAGGGAGAAATATTTGCTGTCATCCTAGCCAAATAAAGATTTATCATTAAATTTCATTAAGCAGTAACTTTCTTTCAGTAAGTATGAGCTTTAAGATGCTACGAAATAAGTAGAAGTAGGAGAAGGGGAAGAAGAAGTAGAAGAAGAAGAAGAAGAAGAAGAAGAAGAAGAAGAAGAAGAAGAAGAAGAAGAAGAAGAAGAAGAAGAAGAAGAAGAAGAAGAAGAAGAAGAAGAAGAAGAAGAAGAAGAAGAAATGATTGTTGAAATATAAAGGGAACGATAATGTACTAAATAAACGTTATACTCCCTGTGTTTGATCGCGCAGTTCTAAATCTTCATGCTGTTTTCTTTCGTGTTGTTTCTCCTGCGGCAGTGAGAAGACAAGACTCAAGTGGTCTTTCCTCCCACATGTTTAACAACAGGTCTCCCATCCACATGATTTTCTCTTCTACGGTTTTGTGGTTTTAGATTATTTTCCTACGGTTTTGTGGTTCGAGATTATCACCTATCGTATATCATGATAATAGTACTCACTTACTTACCCATTACTGTTCCAAGAGAATTGATGACGACTAACCAAGCTTGAACGCATTTCCAATATTTTCTAACTTGAAAGGCGGCGAGCTGGCAGGAAAGTTATCATGCCGGACGAAATGCTTAGCGGTATTTCGTCTGTCTTTACATCCTGAGTTCAAATTCCGCCGAGGTTGAATTTGCCTTTCATCCTTTCGGGGTCGATTAAATAAGTGCCTGTTACACACTGGGATCGATGTAATCGACTTAATTCCTTGTTTGTCCATTCTATGTTTAGCCCCCTGCGGGCAATAGCAAAAAAGGTATTTAGTCTGGTTTTACGTCTTGAGTTCAAATTCCGCGGAGGTGGACTTAGCCTTTCATACTTTCAGTGTCGATAAATTATTACGTACCAGTTGCGAACTAGAGTTGATATAATCGACTGACCCCCTCCTCCAAAATTTCGGGCGTTGTGCCTTGAGTAGAACAGAATATGTATTTCCTTGACCCACGTCACTTTAAATACTGCGTTGCAAATTTATGACGATTCATATATAAACGCTGTATAGTCTGTATGCGTGATTTTGTCCTCATTTCATAAATCTACTCTTACGGAGAGATACGTTTGCATCGATTAATTGCGATAATACGCTTCCACGCTTTCACTTGTACTATGTTTAATTTTTGGTACAATACCCATATATATCAGTCTCTCTGATGATAGATTTATAGATTTATATATTTGTGTGTATTGTGTAGAAGATTTTCTGTTCCCGTCCTGACTCTCAGTTTCAGGGAGCATAACACCTTTGCTCACTACACCATGCACCTGTGCTACTTACCCTTCTAGTTGATAATTAAATTAAGCTTAATTTTTTTTTATTCGTCTCCCGCCGTTAACGGATGAAGTGTTAATGTTTTTCTCGGTAAAATGTTTGTGTTCATGATTTTACAAATATTGTGGATTTTTGGCTCCTTGTCAATTTTTTTCTCTTTCTTGTATATCAACAAATTAATCTTTGATTTTCAATTTTCTTTGTCACAAACATTCGTCTGGTGAAACATCTTTTTGCCATTTTTGTCGTTTTGCAAGTTGTGTAAGGCCAAAATTTTACTTATATCCGAAAAGAAAATTGCAACGTTCCAAACAAAAAGGTCTTGAGAGGATTACTTCAGTATCTAAACTCCCTTAGCTTTAAATATTCCTTGATTTCCACGTAAGCCAAAAGTATTCAAAATCCTTCGTTCCAATTTGATAAATTGAAAATATTTCGCAGCACGATAATATACATCTATCCATCGAAAATATAGTGACAAGCAAGACTTCGAACAAAGACACTGCGAATCGTTTGCATACACTTGTAGACAGAAAGAAATATATAAATACATATATATATATACTAATATATGTGGTGGGATGTAGGTGAGAATGTATGTTAAGTACACGTACTAAAGGTTAGAGATGTTTATATATATATATATATATATATATATATATATATATATATATATATATATATATGCATATGTGCCTGCGCGTATGTATATATATATATATGCGTGTGTGTATATCTATTATATGTGTATATATGTGTGTGTGTGTATTTGTATGTGTGTGTGTGCATATATAAAAATATATAGGCATGTACTCACGTCCACGCACACATATATATATATTCATTACTTTTTTGTTTGTAGGCTAATAACACAGCGTCTCAATAACAACAAAAATGTTAACTATGACCATATATATTACCTTCCATATACGCATCGTTACTTATAATTTATTTTGGCCACCATCTTGACTTCTATTTGCGGAGCTGTGTGATGACAGCAATAATATATCAATAATTCAATTCCGACATGTTTATGAGCTTGTATTTTCTTTCGGTTTACAGAAATTCCTTTTTGAAGTTTCACTGACTGTTTTTAGTATAGACTGCTGCAGTTATATTATGTAACAGATCAATAGATTTAAGGAAATATTACTCTTAGGTATGATATTGTTGTAGATTTTAGTAATATGATTATTATTATTATTCATATACACTTAAAAGATTAGACTACTAGAAAACAAAAGATTCCTAACTTCAGGCTACAAGTAGCCTTACATGCCAAGAACCCTCCTAAGTATCCTAGCTGTCCCTAATAACATTGATTTCTGCAGCTGTATTAAACTGGGTTTTATGCGTATTTCCTCTATCCATCTCTTCAGATTTTTAAGTATAGTTTCCAATGCATCTGTAACTTATAACTACTGGAATACATTTTACCCGCATTTTTCATACTCTCTCTAATTCAATGGTTAGATCTTGGTACATTGCTATTTTCACTCGACTTCTCATATTAATTTCCTCATTATTTGGGACTGTGAAGTCAATTATCTGACTATTTCTATTCTCTTAATCTACTACTACCAAATCAGGCCTTCTAGCTTATATTAGTTCATTATTATTATTATTATTATTATTATTATTATTATTATTATTATTATTATTATTATTAATAATAATAATAATTATATTAATAATAATAACGGTTTCAAATTTTGGCACAAAGCCAACAATTTCAGGAGAGAGGTAGGTCGATTAAACAGACTTCAGTTTTCAACTTGTACTTATTTGATCGCCCCCAAAAGGATGAACGGGAAAGACGACTTAGGTGGGACTTCAAACCAGAACGTGTAGATTGATGAAATGCCGCTATGTATATATTTGTGTGCGCGTGTGTGTGTGTTTTTGCGTAGCTATGTATGTATATAATATACGTATGTGTGCATATATATATATATATATATATATATATATATATATATATATATATATATATATATATATATAATGTTGTTGTTGTCATGTGGTTTAGGGTTTTGACACACTGAGATCAAAATCTGACGGGGAACAATTTTCCGTTTCTTGTTTTCGAAGTCGATTTATAAAATACTAGTTTTGTACTGAAGACCTCTTTTCTTCTCTCCTCTTTGTCTCAAACATCCCCTCTCACCCTCTCTTTCTATTTATCCCTCACAATTTCTTCCTCTTTTATTGTCTCTTTTGTAACTGAATTGTATTTCCAAAGCACTATCTCAGTCATTTTGTTTCACGTTTCCACATAATTTCATGAAGAGGAAATCAGTAGATTAAAGAGTTGAATTGACATCGTCGAGAGTGACGGAGCATCCCACGAATTAAAAGGGTGAATCGTTTTTATTGTGATTTCGTAGGTTTTACATTTCTTACATGTTGCAATATTTACATATTTTATGAGTGTTTCACATTGTCTGTAAGGCATCAGTTTTTGCTGACATTTAGTTTCTCTTTTCACAAGGGACAATCGATTGGTGATATGATTCTTATTAAGTACTATATGAACATGTTCTAATGTATCACTGGGAAATATTAAGAGATAGGGAAACTATCTCCTTTCTCTTTTCTCTTTTCAACTTACTTCATTTCGAGTATTACTAAATTTCAGTTGACCTTTAATTTTTCCACGAATTAGAGAGCATTTATATGTTATGTGATGATTGAACCGAGGAGGTCACGTCGTAGCTAGCAGAAACGTCAGCACGCCGGGCGAAATGCTTAGCGGTATTTCGTCTGCCGTTACGTTCTGAGTTCAAATTCCGTCGAAGTCGACTTTGCCCTTCATCCTTTCGGGGTCGATACATTAAGTACCAGTCACGTACTGGGGTCGATGTAATCGACTTAATAAAAAAAAAAGTCCGTGCTCCAGCATGGCTACAGTCAAATGACTGAAACAAGTAAAGGAGTAAAGGAGTAATGCTCTATTAAACACATACATTAAAACCCGTATCAAACGACAGTAGCAACAACAGCCGCAGCAGCAGCAGCAGCAGCAGCAGCAGAAGAAGCAGCAGTAGTAGTAGTAGTAGTAGTAGTAGTAGTAGTAGTAGTAGTAGTAGTAGTAGTAGTAGTAGTGGTAGTAGTAGTAGTAGTAATGCTGATGATGATGATTGACAGATGATCTCTAGAACCATACTTTGTACAAATCCCAAAACATGGCAGTTATCAACCACCCAAGTCATCATACCGACTTGAACTTCTGGCTTGTCTCTTGAGGTCTCAAAACATAATCACCCAAACATATAACAATAACAGTCTCTGATTTAGGCAGAGGGCTTCTAATTTTGAGGAAAGGTGGTTAGTCAATATTACGCTGTTGTCCTAGACTGGCACTTTATTTTATTGTTCCCCAAATGATGAATGGCAAAGTTAGCTCCATCGAGATCGAGTTTATTCTTCGTTATCTATACAGAACGTAAAAAGTGATGTTAAAATTCGTATATGAATTTAACGTAAAGTAGTACATGGATAATGAATATATGCAATATTTGTGCCTGCGTGTGTATGCATATACATAAATGTGTGTATGTATGTACATACATACATACATACATACATACATATATACATACATACATATACGCATATATTCCTTTATTCTTTTACCTGTGTCAGTCAACAGACTGCAGCCACGCTGGGCCCTTGAAGAATTTTAGTCGAACGAGTTGATACCAGTACACATTTAGTCAAAGCCTGGTACTTATTCTAACGGCCATTTTTACTGGACCGCTAAGTTACGGCGACGTGACTCGCCGTTCAAAACATTGCATATGAATGTGAAAAGTTTTGGTCTACTCATTCACACACACTAGACAGAAGCTATGTGCATGCCAGGCTAGGATTATCCAACATAATTGCTTAATGTCCCTTTAAATTCCTAAATCCTTGAGAGGTCTGTAAGCCGTCTGTTCACAGCTCAAGAACAATTGTCAATTGAAAGTTGATATGCCTCGCACTAGATGTCACAACCTTCCAGTGGTCTCTACATTACATTGAATTCTTCACAACGCAATAATGACTCATTGTCATTTTTCTGACTTTGCTTAGAAAGTTGATAACGTCATCGCTGCAGTTTTTAGTTGTCCGGCCTTCTTGGCTCCGGAAGGAGAGCCAATCTTAAATTCTTCGGTATATTGTCCTACTTGTTTTTCTTTCTCTACGTTTTTTGTATCGTATCTTACACTGTGTCACCCCTATCCACTCTTCATGTCTTCGTAATTATTACAGAGTCGTAAAAGATTGCAAAAAGACACATCAGCACTCAATCTATGAAAGGAAAGCATTACGGTTTACAGAAGTTCGTGGCACTGTAGCTCAGTTACGTATTGTGCAATAGTAAGATACAAACATGAAACAAAACAGTGCTCATAATTCAGTCTAATAGATCTGTCGTTATTTTTCTTGTAATGCAAAGCCGCAATTACAAAAATAGAACTATTGAAATAACAATCAATTTTTTTTAATAATTATAAAGGTGTCTTATATACAACATTACCAAAATTTATTTTTCTAAACAACCCGTTTCTGTTATACATATTGTCAATTGTACACGGTTGTGTTCCGTATTTAATTAATTTTTTCATTTAAGATATACATCACTATTATTCTTCAGAAAAGTATGAAATTTTAAAATTTAAATTGTTTTTTTTTTCTTTGTAGGTAAGTGGCTCTCCCGCGTCTACTTCCGCGCCAAACTCTACAATTAACATGCATCATTGGAGCATGGCACACGCCTACAGGTGACCGAAAGTCCCTTCATATTTACATACATCGCCGCTGACACTGTCTTTTAGGAGGTAAGTCACATCTTAATGGCAAACAAGGACTCCAAATGTCGCACGCGTCCTTTTTATAATTTTTGCTTACCTGTGCCTACGTTTTTCTTTGTAATTATAAGCAAAAGGAATGCGAGTTTGTGCGTGCGTGCGTATCTGTGCGTATTATTGTTCTTGTTGTTAATTATAAAAATAATGGTGGCGAGCTAGCAAATTAATTACGGAATCCAAATAGATGCCTTGCAAAAATTTATGCCGGTCCTCTACGTTCAGAGTTGGAACTCCATCAAGGTCAACCTTACCTTTCATACTCTCAGAATCGATAAAATAAAGTAAAATTCGAGTACGCGATTCACTAACTCCCACTAATCCCTCCCATCAATATCCCTAGACTTGTGCCTGAATTAGAAATAATTAGTATTCTGAGAAGTATATATATATATAAATATATATATATATATATATATATATATATATATATATATATATATATATATATATATATATATATATATATATACAGGTTTGGCCAAACGTCACCTGGCAGTAAATCAAAAGATTTACTTATGTTTAACAACTTAATGAAATTAATAAAAGCATCTAAATATGAAATATCATGAAAATTGTTCAAACTGAAGTCCTTCTTGAGCGACACATTTTCCCATTCGAGTCAATACATAATTACAGGTAATATTTATGGAATTTTTATTTATTTTCGTGTGACTTTAGCCAAAAGCTGTAGCAGGAATTTTTCCTTATGCAAAGGACCCAATGATGTAGGCAATGTTCAGAGATTAGAATATATGCGTGTGTATATATGCTCGTGTTTCTTGCATAAACGAAATAACATTTATATGAATGTTGCGTTCATCAAAATGTATATATATATATATATATGTGTGTGTGTACGTGTGTGTGTGTGTGTGTGTGTGTACGTATGTATGTATAAATATATGTATGTATGTACAGACATTCTCTTTCTCTCTCACACACACACACATACATACACGCATTATTGTAGCACATGGATACTGGTTTCAGAGGAACGTAAATACGAAATTATATTTACACATCCACACATTTCCTAGATGTTGAAGTGAAACATTACATAGTATTACCGTTTCTGTATCATTTTTTTAAAACCAGAACCCTCCAAAACCAGCAGGAGTTTCAAGAAAATTCAATGTTTTCATTCTATGAGAACTGTGTAAATTTGAAAGAGATTCACCTTCAGAATCCAAATAACAATAATCTCAGAGGGGAGCTCTGAAATTATAGATAGAAACTTGCTATAGTAATGACAACATGATATATAATATGTTTAAATTATCTTTATGCTCTGTATATTGAGTATTCTCGACTTTCTAATTTGATTTGATCGTGATAAGTACGTATGCATATATATATATATATATATGCGTGTGCGTGTAGATAGATAGATAGATAGATAGATAGACTGACAGACATTTGTGTGTATTAGCAGTGTTGTGAAATATGCTACAGTATTGATTTGTACATGATTATAAATACATCCAGAAACGCACTCACATTCCTGTTTGGGCAGGCAAACACACGTCCATACATCCATTTATAAACCTAACATTTAATTATGAATACGTATAAGTACTCAGATACACGTGTCGCTCAGATAAAGAAAGTGCACCTATAAATACATAATTAACTGTTTGTTCATTGAGCTAGAATTCACAGAGATTAGAGAATAAGATGTGGGGGGGGGGAATGTGGAATTGCCCTGGGGGGTCTACGCAAAGATTCTATAGCAGACGTTGTTAGCAAGCTAATTCTTTTTCATTCACAACTGTCTTTTGAAAATGGAAAATTGGAACTAATAAGATGCGCCAACATATTACGAATTGAGAGAAAGATGGTAAGTGTCCGGAGGCAAAAGATAGGTGAGCAACAAGAATCGTTGCCAGCTATAGTCAGTTGCCAATTTGGCATTACTGCATTCCAAGATTTCAACTCAGTGTGATAGGTCTATTGAAAATTTAATGAAGGGCTTGCTTTTTCAAATATCAGAAAATTAGGATTTGCAGTTTAGTGTCGGATGTGGTAATTTATAGGAGTGAATGTTTATATAGCTCAATAGCTGTTTCGCTTTCATTTGGATTGATATTTCTTACATGTTTAGGAATGATGACGAATTTTATGGAAGCAAAATTAGAAAAATGTGCTGTAAAGTATTATCGACTTTAGATGAATGATGTTTCCTAGTGAAGGAAGCCATGACATAAACGTGGTGTGTCAAATTTTCGCTACTTGCTGATGATAGTAATGAATACTTTTAACACAGGTTTAAGTTCACCAATTCTCTCCTTTTTTTTTTGTGTCTTATGCAGGAAAGAGTCGATTATATTGATCCAGTAAATTGACAGATATTTTATTTTATCAATTTTATCGACCGCAAAAGGATTTGTAAATCAGAACTTAAGTGAACGTAACGAAATTCTGAAAGGTTCTAAAGCCATTTTTGCTAGTCTAACGTTTTTTTTTTTCAATCTATAATGATGTGTAACACGGTAGCAATAGCTCAAGTTCATTAAAAAGATGTTGATATAGTCGATGAAAAATACTGAATGCATACAAATTGAAATGGAATCAGGATTATTTCACCTTCCTCGTTCATCTTATCCTACTCTACCGATTATTTCGCTATTATATGACAATAATAGATTATTTCTATTAGGCACTCAAGTTGTAGAATGCATGAAAAAAGGGAAAATATATGCAGATGTTCATTTCTTTGCAAGTGAGTATATCTGATTCTTACAGAGATTTGAAACCGCTTCACTACTTCAGCTTTCTCATAACCTAAAGCGTTTGCTGTATTAATAAAATTGCTTTTAGCTTGCGCATTTATAAGACATAGAAATGAATTTCACTTATATTGCTCCTTTTATCAAAGGCATTGACAATCTATGGTTGTAGATCTTAATTTTATAAAAGGTTCCTTGGAGGATATTATCAGCACCTACCGAAAATAGGTAATCTTTGATAATTAACTTCGATATTGGGAACTCCTTGCATGGTGATACTCATAGAAATAATTACAAGCAGAAAAGAGTGGATAAATGAAGTGCCATATAGCAAGGGAATATGTAAGTATCTATGTATGTCTATAAGCGTCTTGGTCGCAACGACTTCTGTAAGCGAATATGTATTTAAGTATGTATGTGTGTGTTTGTGTGTGTAAATACATCAGTTATATATGCATGGAAGGAGGGAGGGAAGAAGAGAGGGATGCATGGGTGGATGGATGCGTGTGTACTGTGTAGAAAGTGTCTATTTTTGATCGTGTGATTCGTAAAATTTCGTTAAGGCACATGATATGAGTGTGTAATTTTCAGTAAAAAAAGGATAGAAAAAAAGTGGGAATAATTAAATGGAATTCATATTTGTTTGTTTTCCTTTCTAAAACTTTATAAAATATCGTTTTTAATGATTATCTGACAGCAAGGTTAGATGTTTCTTTTTCGTACGAACTGAAATGTATTAATTATTTTCAAGAAATACAAATTATAATTTTGGAAGCTATTTTGATTTATACAACTGTGGCCAAGTGTTTCCGAAAAGCATTTTTTATATAATTGAAATGTAGGTCATTCCGTAATGAATAATGTATGGATCAAAATAAATAGTACATGGATAATTTCTTCGTATATCTACACATACATAAATGTTTTAATGTTCGTGATGTCTAGAAGTTAGTGTATCCGCTTCACATTCATAAAGTCTTGGGTTCAATTCCTGTTCATGACCAAAAAACATTCATCTCACTTTGCTCCCGTTTTCTCTCGTGAAATTGAATCGCAGCTAAATCCAGAGCGCTAGTAGAACCCTCTCCACCACTCTCCAAAGAGAAAGAGAAAGAGAGAAAGAGACAGAGGTGGGCATGTTTCTCCAGGTGTCACATGTTCGATGATTTGCTGGGTCGACAATCAGGGTGTGTATGTCCGCCTACGATTTCGTAAGAGAAAAATAATTAGCTAGCAAGTCTTGAATACGAAAAGCAATAACGAAATACTAAAATATAATTATAACAGTAGTTATCTTTCTCACATGCCGAAGAACACTCTCTCACTCTCACTTTTTCTCTTTCTGTCTCCTTTACTCTCTTTCTCTTATGTTAGTTGCAATATTTAGTAATAGCGTTGTTGAAGGACGTACCATAGAAAATCTATTATATCCGATTCAATTGTGAGTTGAATTCGTTTAATTGCTGTTGCAGTTGTTGTTAAACTCTGCTTTCCTCTCTTGAAACATATGCAGACACCACTCACTCATGACATTTACTTCTATCCACCCTCTGTTTTAGAAATGTCTTACGTTATAGGAATATAATAAGTTGTAAAAATGTTCTGTTAATAATGAACATTTTATTAATATTTTTAATGTTCAACACTGTGTATCCGCTTGTGCAGTAATTAACAATTAAGTTTTACTGCAGATATTTCTTATCCTTGAACAGCACAGAACTACGATCATCATGCTATCATAGGAGATTATCATACAATTCTACAATACACACTTTCTATTTATCTCTGAATTCAATACATACTCACAGCTAAATACGCGTACACATTCAGAGTCCCAGACACACAGACACAAACTCATACATGCATATATATGTGCACGCACGCACACACACACACACACACGCACGCACGCACACACACACACACACACACACATACACACACACATACACACACACACACATATATATATATATATATATATATATATATATATATATATATATATATATATATGATAAATGAAAGACGAATGATGAAATATACGAGAATTTATTTTTAATCATGACAATTGTTTCGACACATCTACCATCAATCACGAAAGTGATATGGTCCCGGTGGGTTTTACTATCTTCAACCCTTCATTATAGGTCGGTTACTTATTTGTTAACCCTAACATATAGCAGCTTATGAGTTTTGTATTCACACACTCCGAGCAAATTTTGTTCGGATTTCCATTACTGTTTAATCTTTGGCTGTTTTGAATGATTGCTAGAATTCTGTTCAAACCAATTTAGTTTCATGTGAGTGTATGCATGACATAAAAACAGAGAATCCCTTGTCCATATTTAGCCATTCCTGTTACATAGTAGTTCGGCAAGTTGTTTCCCATTCCGATAGAATTGTTATTGGGCTCTTTATCGAGATTGGCATTCGTTTGTTTGACGAACACCTTCAAGCTGAACTCCAGTGACTAAAGTCCATAAAAGTAAGACTACACACACCAAGAGACACACACGCTTACATACATGCATATATTCAGGGTGTCCACAAAGTCTGGGGACATGGGGATTAACACATACGTCAAGAAATTATTATTTCTTATATTTAATTGTTTATGTTATGATTATTTTTACTCCATGTACCCAGACCTTGTGGACACCGTGTGTATATATATATGTGTGTGTGTGTGTGTGTGTGTGTGTGTGTGTGTGTACACACATTCACTTATATACATTCATTAGGTTAAATTAGCTTCAAAATCAACTGGCGGTGATCTTGCTGGGGTTAGACTAGTAGTAACATTCATATGTCACTTTGATGTGACTACTCACTTTACTGTTTAGTATACGTTACTACTCAATCTCTTCTTGAGATTTTTAAACTAATTATTGTAATAATTGCAATTTAATCTTCTTAGACTTAATTGAAACAGCTGGAAGGGACTATGTTTGATTTTTGCAGATAATAAATTCTAATTAAATGGTATATCTCCATTGTCTTACTATCTTTTGAATGATTATAAACCATGGAATATATATATAGTTTAATGTTCCATTATAGGTTGGAACTACAGAGAAGAACTCGATCTAGTGAGAGATAAATATCACTTAATGCATTTAATGTCCGCAATATCAAAATAAGAGTTACTAATAGTTTCATGCCAAGTTTTCTCGTACATCAGCGTCCTGGTTTTAAATTAGGCCTAACCACGCGCACTGAGCTTGAATGATAGCTTGAAGATAGAAGGCACATTATATTATCTGCCAGATTACCGTGTCTCCAGGTGTGCATTATAAGAAACTGTTAGTAGCTCTTCTTTTAATACTGTGTACATTGCAAGGTATGCATGTGTGTGCGTGCATGTGTGACTGTGTATGTGCGCGTGCGAGTGTATGTGTGTAGCACATATGTATGGATACATTGATTAATTAATTAATTTAATTAATTAATATAAGTTACTTATATGGTGTAGTAGAGGCAACATGTTCTTTGTCTATCCCCTTAACTTCTTAGAGATGTTAGGTATAATTATACTAATGTGTCCATCTGTTCTAATTCAATTAAATTGTATGTCTTTGTGCAGCTGAAGTTTGCTCTGCATTTTAAATTGATGTAATGATTGCATTGTTCAATTAAATGGGGTTGCAAAAACGATCGTACTGCATTACCTCTGAACATCCTTGTTTATTTTGATCATATATATATATATATATGTGTGTGTGTGTGTGTGTGTGCGTGTGTGTGTTATTTCTTTACTACCCACAAGAGGCTACACACAGAGGGGACAAACAAGGAGAGACAAACGGATTAAGTCGATTAAACCGACCCCAGTGCGTAACTGGTACTTATTTAATCGACCCCGAAAGGATGAAAGGCAACGTCGACCTCGGCAGAATTTGATTTCAGAACGTAGCGGCAGACGAAATACCGCTAAGCATTTCGCCCGGCGTGCTAACGTTTATGCCAGCTCGCCGACTTATGTGTGTGTGTGTGTGTGTGTGTGTGTGTGTGTGTGTGTGTGTGTGTGTGTGAGTATCTATGTATTTATATATACAGAACCTATGTATATAAATATATATTAATGTATGTATATATAGGTGTGTGTGGAGGGGTGTAAATCCGTTTCTTATTTTCCATTCGCTTAATATAGTTCTCTCATTCTTTCCCCTTTTTCCTTGTTTTTTCTTCCATTTTCGCTATCTGCATTTGCCCTTTTTCTATCACAAACTTCTAGTTACTTGTGTATATCTCATTCTCTTTCTGGTTTCCATTTCCCAATTTCACTGCAATTTTGAACTTCGTAGAAGCCTACAGTGTTAAGTACAATCAAATTTCTGACAATGATGGAGTACTCAGTCAAGCGGAAGTTAAGGGCACTCGTATTATTCTTGCGAAAATTTATCCGAAATCCTAATTTATTTCCAGTTAACTTCCAAGAAGATTTGTTTGCGGCTCGCTTTCTCTGATTATTTCCACAGAACCTTGGCTTCTTTTCTTGATGCAATTCCTGTCCTTCTTCTATTGCATAATATGTGTTTTCCTATAGCCAGATATCTTTACCGATATTATAGACAAGCAATCATAAAGCGATGAGCCAGCTAGATTCTTTTCTATATATTTGTCTGTATATTTCATTCACTAAATCTCTCCAAAACAAATCACGTACGTGCCAATATATATATTAGTACGTCTAAAATTAATTCTTATGATATAAAATATACTACACACATTTATACGGACAATTGTTATATAATAAAATAATTGTAATACATTTAGTTATTTATTTCGGGATTTGTAAAATTAAAGACAAATATTTGACTTTTGATTACGGCAAAGTAGTTTGAATTAAGTTACCACCACTTCTCATAGTTTGTGTATCAATAACTAATTTTCTCCGTTATCCTCTAAATAATAACATTCATATCATATATGGTCCTTGCGGACATTAATACAAACGTACACATAAACAGACACATGACTACACAAATAGGTATATATCTATATATTTACAGATAGGTAAGCAGATAGACAGACAGACAGACAGACAGACAGATAGATAGATAGATAGATAGATAGATAGACAGAAAGATAGATAGATAGATAGATAGATAGATAGATAGATAGATAGATAGATAGATAGATATGAATATAAACGAGATGACGTTATTCACCCGCAACAGATTTCATCATATAAATACATTCCGCATAGTGGAGGCGCAGTGGTCCAGCGGTTAGGGCAGCGGACTCACGGTCGTGGGATCATGGTTTCGATTCCCAGACCGGGCGTTGTGAGTGTTTATTAAGCGAAAACACCTAAGCTCCACGAGGCTCCGGCAGGGGGGGGGCGACCCCTGTTGTACTCTTTCGCCCCAACTTTCGCTTACTCTTTCTTCCTGTTTCTTGAGTAACGCTGCGATGGACCGGCGTCCCGTCCAACTAGAGGAACACACACGCCATAGAAACCGTGGAACCGGGCCCATGAGCCTGGATAGGCTTTGAAAGGGCGACGTTTATCGTTTCATATTCCATTACCAACAGAGATATGACTTTGTTGACATATCATCCGATGATAGGAAACACAGCGAGAAGTTTTAACTACTTTAAGTAAAGAAAATGTAGCTAGAACTAAATTACTATAAGTAGTGTGGGCGTGTGCGAGTGTGTGTGTGTCCGCGTGCGTATGTGTGTGTATACACAGAAGAGTGAAGGAGGAATAGCTGAACAAACGGATAAAAGCAAATTCTCTTTAGTTTATTTCGTTTATATTCTATTCAGTGTTTATTTGTATGTATGCGTTTGCCTATAATTCACATTTGAAGCATTACAAATGATCTTACCGTCACCGCCATACTGACTAAATCAGCCTAGCATCATATGAATAAATATAATCGTTTCTTGCCAAAGGTTTCTACAGCAAGATTTCCAAAGTAGCGTTCTGCCCTGATAAGTAACCTGAGTTCAACCGTCGCGAAAACAAACTGCATTATCGTTAACTCTTTACCCAAATCCTATTATACTTATCGTTACAGTCTGGTGAATACAGCATGACCTCTGTTTAAGCTGCCTAGACTGATAGAGACAAAGTTTCGTAACAAGCTCATATATTTAGTCACATATAGATCTCGCTTTTTCTTTCTCCTTCTCTCTCAATCTATGTATTTATGGATATAGATATGTGTATATGTGCATATGTATATATATATATATATATATATATATATATATATATATATATATATATATATATATATATATATATATATATATATATATATATATATAATATACATATACATACATATGTATATATATATATATGCTTGTATGTGTGTTGTGTGAGTGTCTATGTGTGAGTGTATACGTGCACAGACAGTCACGTATATACTTACATTTGTGTACATGATGTGTATATTATGATTATATATGTGTATATGCGTTTATATGAGTTCGTACTTATGCGTGAGCGTACGTGTATGTACATCTCTGACGGTTGTTTGCCTGTGTGTAAATGAGCTATACACACGCATTTATATATATATATATATATATATATATATATATATATATATATATATATATATATATATATATATATATATATGTATATATATATATATATATATATATATATATATATATATATATATATATATAAATATATATATATATATTATATATTATATATGTGTGTGCGCATATGTACGTATATATAATTTCCCATATGTGCTTCTGCGTGCGTGGATATATGTGCATGTATGTGTAAGTAGTCAAAGAATAAAATGAATAGAAAACTCTATTGCTCTTGTTTTTGTCCCAATTGAAGTTTAATACTGAAACTCCAGAAATTTCGCGGGGTGTGTCGGCAGGCTTGGGAAATTAATTTTCATTCCATTTGGAATATCGCTCCTCGGTGGAACTGTTTCGGTGCTCTTGCAGTGAATTTATCAGAGGCGCTCTTCCATACACGCGAATTTTAATATGGTTTAAATGAATGTGCATGTATTTATATCTTGTTACATATGTAAACACATTTTCAAACGCATGCACAAAACTCGTCAGACGCAGATTCATAAATGTACATAATATATGTGTACCTGTATAAACACACACACACAATATATATATATATATATAAATATATATATATATATATATATATATATATATATATATATATATATATATATATATATATATATGGGAAAACACATACACACATCTACATATGTGTTTATATATGCATATATATATATATATATATACACTTCAATATCGTTATATCATATACCCATATTTTCATATCTAAATGAGATCTACGTAATTGGTCGTATGCGTGGTACATACCGACACACGATTATACACATATATTTGTAATTTTTTAACCACCTTTGGCGTTTAGCATTAACCCAAAACAAATACACAAACAACTATATTATTCTTCCTTATTTAGCAAACAACCAACTGATGCAAAATTAACTGCCAACTGAACTCATGATATTCATGTACGTATTTAACATTTGCGAATCATTGTATATGGGACTCGATTTCGATTATGCTACTTACTCCTTTCAAATGTAAGCATATATGACACTGTTCCATACCTTATGCTATGTGGTTGCTCGAGTTTCTACATATAATTGTAACGTCTCATAAAACACCCATAAATCATATATTATACAGTGGAAGTGCCTGAATATTCGCTGCCGAAATCACATTAACAATAGATTTGGTTATTCAGGGTAGATTAAACTAGTATTTCACGTAGCTACAACCCCCCATCTTTCATAATGAACTGTAGTCTTGTGTTTGGTGATTAGATTTAACCATTGGTTGATGTATTTCAATCTTTATTGCATGAACTCTATACAAAAGTGGTTGGTATACAGAGAGCAAGGATATACGTTATATACTGTAGCAAATCCGCCAGTCAATCATTCTATCTTGTACCTTATCAACCTGAACACGAGCAAAGGGAACGTTCACCTCAGCCGGACTTGAAATCAGAGCAAAAATATTTGGAACAAATACTACAAATCACTCTATCCGATGCTCTAACGAATCTTCTTATTGGTCGCTTACAATACTAATAACAAATTTTATATTTCACTGACATACATACAAGACCAATGCAAATACATGCTGAAGAATTTTTGATATCTCAGCAAACTCTTTTCCATAATAATATTTAAAAAGTCGCAGTGTCAATCAGCCTGTGAGATGGTCTATTGGCGCTCACGGAACATTCTAGAAATATCAAGGAATCTCCACATTTGAATCTCGACTGTCTTAATAGATTGCTGCATCGTCAGTTCTGAAATACCGTTTAGCATACATTTCCTCTGCCATGGTCGGCTTTGAGTGTTAACTCCAACAACAATAACAATAACTGGCAAAAATAATTATCATAGTAAACTAGAATAATATATAAAATCAATGGAGCTATTTTGCTTTCATTTAAAAGTCACTTATTCGACAGAATCTAATTATTGATTTCTCTTCATTCTGAAGCAAATACCAGCTAATTGATACAGAATTGGATAAGTTTTACCTCATTACCTCTTTAGTCTATATTTTTGCCTTGCTTGCAGATCGAAAGTATAATGTAGTTTGTGTGTAGTTGCATTTCCGAAATGGATAACACGCCTGTTCAGCAGATGAAATGTCGTCCGTTTCTATACAGTAACTTGCACTATATTTGAGTATATGACTGTTTATTATATGCTGATACACTGTGCACAAAACACTGAACAGTTCTTTTACATATACTAGCGATTATCATTCTCTCTAAGCTGCGTGGATGCCTGATCACGTAATTGGCAATGTATGGTTTACTTAAACAAATCAGACTCCCTATCTCTTTCATCGGTGTTACAACAAATTCTGTTCTTTATATTCCAAAAATTAATAGTACAATGGAACAACAGTGCATAGTATTTTCAAAGTCTATTCACCTAAATTACTGTATACTTTCATTTCCCCAATATCGCTACCTTACCCATTCACTCACTTCAAAACAGAACTATCGAACCCAAGATAATTGTTATTCAGTAATCATCGTTACGTACATATGTTATTCTCATCTACCGTATGCAAAGGAAATAAGAGATAATTATTCTGCAACAGAGCCTTAAATTGATTGTAAATTGATACGTTATTGAAGGAGTTATATTGGTGAGTTGTGATATTGTCTAATGGAAATAAGATACCAAAGAATATATTAAAGCAAACGAATTATAGAAAATGTGAGTGTATACGGTAGTTACTTGATTAATTCATACACTGGGAAGCATGATTTCTGTAATAAAATTTTGAGATGACCCGCTCTTAATGCTCGATTTCTATTATGTTGGATGTTATTTTTGAAAGTGTAGCTATAGATGAAACGACATTACATTATTAATGTGTGTGTATGCGCGTGTGTGTGTGTGTGCATGCGTGTGTGTGTAAGAGCTATGGAATAACAGAAAAACTTAGGCTTCACAGAAATATATTTGCATGAACCAAAACTTAACATACGGAATAAAAGTATAGAATGAAATAAGAAACTATAAGTACGTAAATTCATAGATTCCCAACTGTTTCATGAAACCCAAAGTTATGTAATAATCATAATAATCATAAATTACAAAGCGTCATGCGTATGTAACCAGTAAACAGACTCATAGAGATATTGCAATAAGTTCGGCTACACTCAGCAAGAGAAGACTGGCGAATGCGGTTTATAATACAGTGCCAGCACAAAGATACGGTTAAAAGGAGGGATGAAGCAATTGAGATAATGGGCAAGAGAAGTGGAGGAAGGACAACTTCTTGAACACAAGAAATGATAAAGTTAATATCAGCCTAGCGAAGGGAAGCAACGCTGGTTGTAGAGATAATGTTAAATTGAGCATAAATCAGATAGAAATTCAACTGACGGACAACAGGAAGGGTTTGGATAAACCTTGAGGAAAAGGAGTAAGTGTGAGATAGTGAAGGAGTAAATTATCTTGAGAGAAAGAGAATATGCAACAAGGAGAGAGAAGATTATTACTTAACATACGAGAAGAAAACTAAAGAGAATAACCGACGATTAGGTGAAATTATAACAACATCGCTTAATGACCAAATGCGGAATAAAACTTATGTTTACATGAAAATATGTGTCAGGAAAACCTACTGAGTAATAAACTTATATATTTTCTCCTGTTTTGTACTTTTATATTTTGTACATCTATATTTCTGTGCTTCGTGTAAATATACTTATATGAAGCCCAGCTGTGATTATTTGCAATATTACCACCAAAACAACTCGGGCCTTGCCTCGGACGATGAATTCGTAGTTTAAGTTTAAACCCTTTTGAGCACTACCGTGTGTTTTCTATACTATGTATACCCAGCTCTCGCTTATCAACTGTATGTGTGTGTGTATCTGACACTGCTTATATGTATATATATATATATATATATATATATATATATATATATATATATATATATATATATATATATATATATATATATATATATATATATATATATATATATATACATATATGGCTTAGATATGTGTATGTATGTATGTAAGCATAAAAGAGTGAGATAATGGAAATTATTCAATTAATGAATTATATATCAACAATAATCGGAAAGAGCTGACAATAAAAGGTGCAGCCATCCTAAATATTATTTTTAAATGCCCACATATATACACAGACAGAAACACTGGGAAAGAGAGAGGAAGGGCGAAAGAGGAACAGCTAGAAGGTGAGAAAATGTAAATAATTCAAATAATGAAGGAAATCAAGAATAATCGAAAATTCCTGAAATATATCGACCGAATGCATCGAGAATGTTTTTAAAAATATACTGTCCGTAGCCAATGTTCTCTTATTACTCTTGAGTATACACTGAACAATGCACTATTTAAATTATTTAGCACGTCGCTTTTCAAAATAATCCGAAATTCTCCACACTTGTTCATCATTTGCCTGTGTATATACGCGATTTGTGTGTTCCCACTTTATATATTTACTTTATGCTTATGTTTGTCGCTTTTGGTGTAATACATGCAGCCCAAGTATTTAATTGTTATTTGTTCGATTTTTCTTGTTTACTCACAGTTTGGCGTAGTAATACATACCCTACGTGCATACAAGGAATTATCAATATACAAAGGGTAAAATTGTAGAAACTGAGGATTTTTTAACCGGACAGCTTCAGTGAGTGTAGAATGCTGTTTTCAATTGATTTGATTGAAAAACTAGCTCTACACGATTAGTTACTCTCTTCAAACCCTATTGTGGTCTTCTCTACCTGTTATTTCGTAGTAAACGATAACGTAAGTGCATCCATTCATTGCCTCCCAGTCATTTTATTCATTAGAGCTCTATATAAAATTCTTTGCGGTTTTTAAATTACCTCCCTTTATGCTTAAATTACCGAAATACAAATTTGCCAAACATCTTTCCTGAACCGATAGAGTAAGTTTAATATGTTCACAAACATATGATAGTAGCCTTATAACTAAATCAGAAATTTGTATTATCATTATTTTAGTACCCTTAATTTTATTGCGTTTATTCACTATAGTCAGAACAAAAAAATGTATTTTCTATATTTCCCAGACCCTCCATACGCAGCAAAGAAAGGAACTTTACTTGATTTTAAAATAAAGATTTGATTTGTGTTCACATCAAAAATTCCCCTATTTTTACCGGTCATGTGTTTACTGCTAGTTAATGTTAATAAAATATTGCCAAAAGATCAGCTATGCGACTGATCACTAGAACAGCTCTTGAATTATTCGGCCAATATTGACTTTTACCGTCAGACATACAGCAGGCTTTTGTAATTAAGACAGTAAGTTTAACAATTCTTCGCTTAAGTCATTGTAATTAATACAATAGAATCATGAAACAATAAACAAAAGATCGATTCAATTATTTTTTAAAAACTTTCAGTGAATTTTTCATCAGACTGTTTATAATTATAAATAATTACGTGACGGTAAAGATGAGCAAAACAGAATAATACCTTTTCGAATGATTTGCAACACTTAATTTCACCTATGTTGAAATCCTACATAATTCAAAATTGCATCTAATTATTTCCAGTTCAATAAAGTAAAATAAAATATATATTAAAAAAAAGCTGAAAACATTTCAACTCGTTCTGCTGTAATTAAAAAAAAAGTTGTCTGGGTCAATCCTCATTTATAATTATCAACAAATGTAAAAATTAATAAAACTGATGTTGTTTTAATTCACTTTAAACAAAATAAAGTTTTGACGTGAAGGTCTCGTTGATCACAAAGTATCGGATATTTTTCCTTCGAAAATGGTGGGAGGAGATCCGTCTATAGAAAACATTGGAAATATAAGGGTGAATGGAAGTATGTTCTTGTGTAATTTTGTTGAGGGAGGCAAAAAGATTCGTATATAAAACAGCCGGCAAAATGAAGAGAAAAAAAGTAGTTTTTTAAACGTCCTTAGAAAATAATCCTGATGAAGTTCACGTTACTTCTATATAAGAAACGCTTCTTCCGGACATTGATATGTCCGTATTCCACACACGTACACACACAGACGCGCATACACACACACAGACACAAACACATATATATATAATGCCTACATGCTCATACTATGTGCATGTTGAAATACAGAGCTGATGAAGCTAACGAAAGTGTTCTGCATAGTAACAAAATTGTTGCAAATCATCATGTGACAATCCCTTTGGGTTTTTGCAAACAATTTTAATCTCCGGTTTATATAGAGTTACGTTAATGAGAGACATATTCGCATATTTTACGACGCCAAATACCCTTCTAGTAGAATTGCCTCATTTTATTTACATATATATTTTATTATCTTTTAGTTCAGTTGAAGTAAACAGAATAAATTAACGTGTCAAAAGATACTATCAGATATCTGCTGTATTATATAAGCCTCTGACCACCTTAGGCCGAGATGTAATCCCTTCGACCGTAGGCGTGTGGCGAAAGACTATGTTAAAGTAACAATTAATGATCAAAATATGTGTATCATACTATAACTTCGAAATTCAGCTCTCATCCAAACAGAAGTTCGGTGAAGGTGAAACCTAATTAATTTTATTTTCGTCTTTCTGGGCAGCAGTTAACAGCATAGTCAAAATATTCCGAAGTATTGATTCAAGAAATTGTATTTATTCCCACCCGATAGATTTAGGTGAAGTAAATGACGAAACAAAACGAGAACTAAATAATAAATCTCTACATTTTCACTAGTTTCTACATGTCATGTGAAGGAACCAAAAACAATTCAGTTTCACATTGGAAAACTGAATGATTCCTAACCTATATAATGTTTTGCATTTGAAAACTGTATTTGTAGATTCTTATATGGTACGAAACTAAAACTGGAAACTATCGGTTTCTGTTGTGTAAAAGATATCTTAGCGAACATGTAACCTTTGACCCAAATTAATTTTTTCAACATATTGTACCAGTGTCCTTTAGAAGGTTAAATTATTTATTTAATATAACATGTTAATACTCACCTGAACTATTTCGCTTAGTAATCTACGTCTTTATAAGGTCATAAATCATGCGAAATCACTGAAAATCAACGGTGTATTGATTTTGCAATAATTCTTTGTTTTCTCAAAGTCATTTACCCTATAGAATATTCTCAGGCTGTCTTGAATTATTGACTCCTTGTGAAGTTGTATATCAGGTTTCTCTAATAGTTTATTCATGTAGTACCCACCTACGAAAGGTGATGATGTCAGTGCACGCACATGCGCACACACACATGTGTATACGCGTGTGTATATACTATATATAGCGAAATATATGAGCTTGTGTGTTCTGTATACGTATATATAAATGTATACAAAACATACATAGATCTGTATGCATGCATGTACATACATATATATGTATATGTAGGGAAATATAAAGAGAAATATGTCTATGTGTGTTTGTGTGTGTGTATGTGTATGTGTGTGTGGGTGTTTGCGTGTATGTGCAAAATACATGTAAATGTATGCTTGTCTGTATGCGTCTATATCAACCCTAGTAGCAAGCTCAATATAAGTTTATCCCATATCATATACACCTTTGAATTATTTGCTCAAAGATTGTTAGAACAGACTGACTAAGATCATGACACAGTATAAAACAAGTACCAGTAACATCTTAGATTCCAATAGACTGATTGTAACTTCAAACCCAACAAAAACGAGTATTGGTCTAGAATTGAAATGAAAGTTCAGTTTTCTCATTCGTCAAACTGCAAGTTGATAGGAACTTGAATTATTTGCAAGTACACCAAAGTTTTAAGACTAAAATATTGCTTTATATACGTGACAACTATTGGTAAAGTTACGGAGCAAAACTAATTTATTATGTCTGGCCAAGCCGATACAACGCAGACACATAAACACAGACACACGCACAAATACGTACATATATATGTGTATGTATATATATATATATATATATATATATATATATATATATATATATATATATATAATACATAAACAATCTGATACGTACACATATAGGCATATAGAAACGGACAAATGCGTATACGTATATATATATATATATATATATATATATA
The DNA here is from genome assembly GCF_046866305.1 of Octopus bimaculoides. Classification (NCBI taxonomy): domain Eukaryota; kingdom Metazoa; phylum Mollusca; class Cephalopoda; order Octopoda; family Octopodidae; genus Octopus; species Octopus bimaculoides. The sequence goes on along the minus strand of NC_142932.1, from coordinate 25,386,367 downwards.
TATTCTAATAAGTTCGTGTGCCAGAAAATATGCTTCCAACATTGAATATAATGTCTTGCCCATTTCGGGGTTAGATATTGTATTTTTTAAACTTTAATTTCACTTCGATTGCCTACGAATATCTGTTTGTTTGCTTTTTCCTTTGATTTGATGTTATTTTTAAGGGAATCGGGGCAAATAATCGAGGATGAATATCAATGGTACCGTATGTCTAATATATTTTTAACTATTTCAGTGCCTCCAAAGTGAATGTTTTGGTTTTATTATACTTCATCATCGCAGTACACATTTCGTCGTCCTTGACGAAGTAGTGATGCAAGAATTATTAAGGAATTTTATTATATGCTCTATTTGGTTTCGAATTATTTGAAGAATATGTAACTCAAAGAAGCCATCCGTGTGAACAGACACCAGTTAAGTTATTTTCCAACCTACTTGATGTTATGGTCACACAAACATATATGTCTGTATAAGATATGTACCGTTGGATATTGTTAGTATAACGTTGAACGTTTCTAGTTTGAATTTCGATGTTCCCTGCATTAAATATTTGACAATATAGTCTTGTGTAAAAGTAATCCGAAAAATCCCGTTTTAAGCGATCTTTGAAGTTAGTGGTTTATTGAGAAACTCCAGACCGTTGGTTTCACAGAGAACAGTTACATGACAAAAGTTTTCGATTTGGATATCGTTTCTTTACCATTGGCAAATTCATCCGATAATAAAAGGAGTCAAACTCGCTGCGTTATTTGCTAATATTAATTTCAATGACTCTTGTTTTGTTTTTTTTTCTTTTTTGGCTCGATCTGATGTGGTTTTAATACGATTATAATTTTCGTCCTTAATCGTCATCTTCAAATAGTGTATGCATACATTAACGTTTAGTCAGAGCTTTTACTGGTTTAATCACTCAGAACGATGAGATGTTCTATTACCAGATGGATACAAACTTCTTTCGTCAACCATCGTTAAGGAATTTAGTTTTCTTTTCCCAGAATAGAATAAAACAGATTATGATCATCATGGATCAAACCTACTGAAAATTAGTACAAATGTATTTTAAATATACGTTACAAACAATCATTTTTAGATGGCGGTTGTTGACGATTGTCATATGTATTTTACCAATCTTAGGAACGGAAACCAAAGTCTATTTCGGTGGAATAAGAACTTTGATTAAATGTCACAGTGAAGATAAAATGATAGTCACTTATGAAGAATGCATATTGTTAACGAGCTAAGAAATAGCAGTCACCGGGTAACGCAACTAGCCAGAGATATGAAACAAAACTGTACTAAAACGGAACAAAACCACCTTAAATTCAGGAAAGGCACGTTACATAATAAGCACATAGATATAGCTCCAAAACTAAAGGTTGTGTACAATATAAGTACTTTATTCATATGTTTGCTTGATATGGGTCCCAGATACTCAAATAACCATTTCTCACACTATTTTATGGCGATAAGGGTTACTAAAATGCTGTTTTACGGAACAAAAAAAAAATAATTAATTCTCGAATTCTACGATCAGATAGCGTTATGTTGGCTATGATTCGCTGAAGAGTTCTATAATGACGAAAAATGCCCAATGTTTTCACCATAGTTACGAAAGATCAGTCTCGTTATCTCCTCTCTTGAAGAATTTAATTTTTTTTCCTTCCATTGAAACTTTTGGAGTTATCTTCTTTACCACTTGTGAGAATGAATTTCCATAACGCAGATGATTTTGTTCCACTGTGGTTATAATTTCAATTAATTAAAAATTATTTTCCGCTCACCACTTCAAGTATGGTAGCTGGCATATCACTATACACACGGTTAGTATTGAAATAATATTTTTTTTTTAGTATTAAACTATACTGAAATGATTATCAATGTAATCTTCACAAGGCGTTGAAATTTTTTTTCCAAATGAATATTAATATCTAACAGAGAAGGGCGAGCATGCAGAAGCAGAAAAGCTTCGGACTGGTTGACTTGGAATATTTAATTTGGTATTTTCAATTTCTGAATTTAAAACGAGCAGTAATCTAGTTTGTCTTTCATCTCAACAGGCTATATATAACATGTATTATTAATATATTGCTGCTGGTTTAATCGCCTATATCTTCAACCAGTAAAACAATGGTCTTGTGCCGAGTCAAAAGAAATCAATATTTACTATTCATTGTAATACACAATAAAATAGAACGTTATTTCTAGATGAAGTACTCAAGAACACTGCTATCTAAAACTGAAAAGAAATATTAGATACAATAATTTTTTTCATCATTTAGTGAGAACCGCTTACGCATACACACACACACACACACACATAAATAAAAAAAATTCATTAAATTCATTTATAATTATCGGTGTATTTCAAAATCTTCAAGACGAATAGCCTACAGTATTAATTTTTTGAATAAAATTTTACTCTGTTCAAGTGGAAAATCAATAGTGTCTTTTTTGGCACTGAAAGAAGTCTATCTTTTTTATTTATTTATTTATTTGGAGTGGGGGCCTTACCCCTATAAAATAGTCATTGCTAAAACAGAATAAATAACAATTAAATGAGAACAATTATAACAACATTAAAAATAACAACATATTGTCATTTTAACCAAGTCACGTTATACACCACTTAAATGAGTTTTTTTTTACTCTGGAAAGAAAAACAAAAGAGACAAGTCTATTATATAGTTTTTTTTAGGCTTGCGTAAAATATCGCACAAAATTCTACTTTAGTCAATAATTTCTCTCTAAATGAAACAAAGCTTATATGAAATATTTTATGCTTTTGTATTCTTCTAGAAATCCTCGATGACTTAAATAATAGAAAATATTCGATGCTGATATCCATATACTGTTCAACCTTGAAGTGAATGTCATTGAAAATATATTTCAATGTAATTGTCACACGTAAAAGAACATGAGAACAAAAACTAACAAAATTATAGTTGTAAAAATATAATTTCATGTTTTAAATGTGATATTTCTGTGTGCTGGAAAAATATTTATTATATAGCTATATTCCGTATAGATGCAATTCAATTTCAACTCAGAACGTGAAGCTTCAATCTAAATATTGTTATCAGTCTATATGTTATTTGGATTCTACAATAATCAGGTTTCGTACAAGCAAATGGCCAGATGGATTCTGAGAACTTTCAGAGATAGGGACCAAGATATTATGCTGGTTCTATGGAAGAACAGTATTACTTTACTATAAATGAATACTACACACTTGAGTGGTAAAAAATCGGATTTTATTTTTTACCGGTTTCAGTCTTTTGACTGCGGCCAAGCTGGAGCACCATTTATTCACAATTCGGAATTTAGTACAGTGTTGAAGTCATCGTTGTTACTATTATTGCTTTTGTTATTGTTATTCTTGTGATTCCGGTTTAAAATTTTACTTTTATTTTTTATTAAATTCGGGACGTAAATATGTAATTGGGACTAAATAAAAAACATACCGCTGCATCTATCGCTCTCTCTACCGCCATATTTTCCATAGCACCCAAATAAGAATTTCCATCGGCCACAATAGAAATACTACCCACTTTCTGTGTAAACGATACATAAATCTATATTCAAGCTATCAAAGAAATAATTAAACCAAGTAAACCAAATCTTTAATCCATAATCAAAGTACTTGAGCTATAATATGAAGATATATTCAAACGTGAATCATAGAGTTAAACTATAATCAGACAACCTACTCTATAGCGTTAATTCATAATAAAAACCTCTGAACGATAACGTTAAATTATACCGTTACTAAAATACCATAACGAGCCATAATCGACCACCTCTTAAACCATATTAAAACGACCTAAACTATAACGTTAATCTATAAACAAAGACCTTAACACTGATTTTAAATCTAAAGCCATAATGCTTATTGCTAACTGAATTCATCCAAGCGGTTCTGTAATCTATTTTCAACATATCTCTATCAGAAAAAAAAACGTTGGAACAAAATGTCAAAAACAAAATAAAACAAAAATCCTTGCTCGTATGCCAGAGAGTTCGAAAGTTGCCAAAAAGATTGTTTATTGGAATTTTATGGGGCCATGGAAACGAAGAAAAAATTAGTGATTGCAGCCTGTAAGCAGACGAACGATTATTTATCTGAATGCTTTCCGGAAGGAACGAACGAGAACAATAATTTGTCTATCTTCCTCAGTTTCTTTCAAGGTAATTCTTTGTTGTTTCTCTGAATTTATATATATATATATATATATATATATATATATATATATATATATATACATACATGGTATGTACGCCCGTACATACATACATACACATACACACACACACACACACACACACACACACACACACACACACACACACATATATATATATATATGTGCGCACAGCACAAACGCAGAATCGTCGAAGAATAAGTTTTTATCTACAATGTGTCTTTAAATATCTGCAACTATAAAATACTAGCTTACAGTAAATTAGTTTAAAAAACAATGCAATCGAACATTGACAGACATTACTTGCTTATAGAATTCACCTCAAGACACATTGTTAATAAAGGCATATTTACACTCACTTGCATGTGTGTGTGTGTGTGTGTGTGTGTGTGTGTGCGTGCGTGCGTGCGTGCGTGTTTCTGTCTGTGCGCGCGCGCGCGTGTTTGTGTGTTTGAGCTTGTTCGTGCGCCCGCTACTGACCGAGTGAGATTGTGCATACTGACGTCACTGTAAAATGTGTTCATGTGATGAAACATTTAAAATTAATCTTCTGCGTGGATATATCGTACAATTTTTCTTTTTTGTTTTGAAGGTTCTAGATACGTAAAAGATGAATCTTAAGGTATATATTATTCGATTTAATTTTACTTGTTTCACTCAGTTGACTGCGGCCATGCTGGAGTACCGCCTTTCAGTACAATAAATCGACCTAAGACTTATTCTTTGTAAGCCTAATACTTATTCCATCGGTCTCTTTTGCCGAACCGCTCAGTTACGAGGACATAAAAACACCAACATCGGTTGTCAAGCAATGGTGGGTAGACAAACACAGACACACAAATACATATATATATATATATATATATATATATATATATATATATATATATATATATACATATATATATATATATATATATATATATATATATATGTATATACGAGGGGCTTCTTTCAGTTTCTGTCTACCAAATCTACTCTCAATGCTTTGGTCGGCTTGAGGCTATAGTAGAAGACACTTTCTCAAGGTGCTACGCAGTGGGACTGAACCTGGAACCATGTGGTTGTGAAGCAAACTTCTTACCACACAGCCACACCTGATGAAATCATTTTGATATACATAAAACATACCACTTTATCCATTATATATCATTAAAAGAGAATATTATATAAGTGCATATAACACACATAGCTAATGTATGTAAAATGTGCGAAAATATGTGAGTGTATTATTTATTGAGCCATATAGTTCACAACGATCTTAGACTGAATATTATCAAATAACTAACAGTAAAATACATATAGTTGTTTACTTATGTCGTTAATCAAATATTTTAAAGAAGAAATAATTTAATTTCTCTATACACACATCTTTGGAACTTTCCAATTAATTCATCTTTTTCTTCTTGATTTGTTTTATATTTAAGCTACATTTTTACCATTTTATTTGGTAGTCTTCAATTAACGTTAATTTGTGAAGTTTACCAAATTCAATAACATTAATAGCATAAATGACATTAGTAGCATTAACTTCACTCTATGTTTGGTGTTATATCTCTTTGCAGAACATAAAAGAAATATTTATTATAATATTTCTTGATGTTTTTACTTGAGAGTAATTCTAAAATGTTAAAAGAAATAACATATTTGACAACCACAATACTTTCATATTCTCTTTAAAACAACGACCCCGATACTACATCTAACAGAGGGGTCTCTACGTGATCGCTCGGTTTATCTAAAGTAGCAAACGCATTTCCTCAAATTACACACAAACAATTCAAATTGGCGGGATAGATTTAATAACGTTTTCCTATACACACAGTTTCTAAAAGAATAACGGCGTTATTGTGCTTACAGCATTTTGGATCATAGATATGCTCAGTCACAGGGGACTTGTGTGCTAAACAATGACAACAAAAGGTTATTATTATTATTATTATTATTATTATTATTATTATTATTATTATTATTATTATTATTATTATCAAACGTATATGACAAGCACTGCCATGTGTAGAGGCGTATAAGATGTCTTTCGGTTATTCTATAGTCCCTTTACGATTCTTGGTACAAAGCATGCTGCTATCAGCTTTTCATCATACCGAGTGAGAGATAAAATAAACACAAGTCAAATTCTAAGATCGATTGCCTTACTTGTCCCTTCTTCCAAAATACCTGATCATGTAATTAAATATGGGCCCTAGCGGCTATATAAGGAACCATTATTATTATTGATATTAACAGCAGTGAGTAGACTTGTTTCACGTTCTAATTTCAAATTTTGCAAAAGATTTATATTGCCTAAGATATTTTGTAGAGTGTTAAAATAAGTACCGATTCAATGCGAATTGCCGATTTAGTGCACACAAGGAACGTAATTTGATGACCCTGATCCTATGCTAGAAATCCTCGGCAGAAAAGAAAATTATTCATGGCTTCAATTTCCTGGCTTCTGATTCGATCGGGATCAAGTAAATGAAAGCCAATTTAATATTCCACACTATTTTCCTTGTGTATCAATATATATTATATTATTGTCATTATTTACATGATAATACTAATATCACTTTCATTAATATTCCCGGTATATCGGTGATCATATACGATCACACACACACACACACACACACACACACATACACACACACACACACACACACACACACACACACACACAACATGAACACAAATACATGCATACAAGCGTTCTCTAATATATTCATTGTAATTAATTTCTGGGACACAATGTTTCCAATGTACCACTAAATTAAACACCAATTTGAAAGCAATCTGTTACAGACATCTGCTACTTACGACATCTGCGAAACATAGGCAGAAATTGTTGGATTCTCTGAATGTCTTAGTTTTCAATACATCATAATGTTTTCCTCGAGCAAAGTTCATTCATGTGACTAAGCTAACACAGACATACATAATGTATATATATGCATATATATATATATATATATATATATATATATATATATATATATATATATATATATATATATATATATAGGTTGGGTGCGTGTGTATATACATATATATGCATATATATGTATACACACAGGCACATATATGTCTGTGTGCAGGGAGACCGTGCATGTGTGCGTTAAACACTAGAATGTCATTTAAATGCTAAATCTCATTTTGTCACCAGGATTATTATTTCGTATATATTTTTGAACAACGTACGTTATTTTCCCAATCCATTTAAGTGCTGTCCTGTAAACAGTTGTCGCAAATATATTGGAGATAGGCAATCTAATTAACCCATAAACCTGATAATAATTGTGATGGTGCAATGTCACAAAATGTAAAGATTAAGGATTCATATACCCTGACTAAATTTACTGAGTTATGTTACAAATCAATAGCCGGTGTAAATAAGGGAGTGAACTCGTTGATCATATACTGTATTGTAAAGGCAAATAGAACCAACGTATTTATCCTTTAAGAAATGCAATGACCTGTGAGATTATGACACTAGCATAATATCTGTCGGAAATTACAACTGTATTTTACATAATTTAACGTAATTGAATAAAAAATAATGGCTCTAAGTTGGTTTGTTAGTTCTTTTTGTAGGATGAAGTTCTTCAATAGGAACAAGAGAGGATTGGTATTGCTCAGTAAAATAATTTCATAATCTCAGTTGGGAAATACTTTTGTGGTGCAAGAATTACAGCCGGGAGTCTTATTGAGTTCTCGATCGAGTAACAAGTAGTAATTATAACTCTGTGCGATTTTAAACTATTTCTGCCTGGAGATGCTGAGCATCGGGACAGAGCACGATGTGAGGTAGTGTCTTAAACTCCGTTACTTTATCGAACATAAACAAACTTATTATTTGCCTTTAATTCAAATCCTTGTACTAAAATGTTAATTTTTACATTTGCTTAAATATTATGGTTTAAGGGCCGAACAAATAACTTAACCTTTCTGTTCCATAGACAAATATAAGCTTTATATTAGGACGGATAGCAGCAGAGGCTCAAACGGGAGACACTTGTAGTTTAAATTATCGAACAATGGCTTGAAAGACAATAACAGTCGAAAGAAAATCACGAAACATACTGTATCTTTTTAAATACCTACGGTTTTGGTTCCCAACAGCCGAGAAGACGTGCTGTGGCCCACATCCTGACGATTCTTTAAAGGATTTTGATGTGTCGATCTGTAGGGTTTTCAAAATTTTCTCGTTAGTTCATTTGTTCACAGAAATTTCGACAGCAATAACAGATTTTGCGAACAACCTCGCGATTTATAAAGGGCAGCAGTATTGTCAATAGATATCACAATTCATTATAAATGGGTTCAAGAAATGTTTAATGTGGTTGAGCAGATCAGAAGGGCATCATTAGACACACTCTCTATTCCAAATCGATGGAAAATCATAAAACTTTGGTATCGTATATTTGTCGAGATTTATCAAACATATTTTTCAAAAGAACGGTACAATATTCTGGTCCTGATACTAGAATATATATTAGTATTGACGATGGCTAGGTACTGAAATTAATATGGAGCTGCAAAAAATATCTTGTCTTATGAAATAGTACTCTACTTGCTCTGATAAGTTGCGATATCAAATCCTATCTGGATTCACTTTGACTTTCATACTTCCAGAGCCAATGAAATACATGCTTGTCAAATACCAGTTACGAATAAATTCACTGATGCTGCCCCTGAAAATGTATTAATGTGCATATGATAGAATGTTATAATTTTTTTTTAAGATAGAAAGCGTTTGACAAGATCCTTGAGCGTCGAAAGAAAATGCTTTCAAGAATTTCTTCTGACTCTTTTCCTTCTGGGTTTAAATCCCGTTGAGATCGATTTTGCCTTTCATCCTTATCAAGTTGACAAAATCAAGTATCAGTCAGTATCGACTAACACCCTACCATGAAAGTTGCCGATCTTGTGCCGAAATTTGAAGTCATTATTTTGATGATTAAGGGTAACAAAACATTCCCATAAACAGTATAAGTGAAAAAATTATCTGTTAAAATATGTTGCGTTTTGAGTTCAAATTTTATTAGATACTGTTTACATTTTATCATTTCTGTGTCGATAACATAGGAAACATTTTTTGTTATTGTGTAGTACCACGCCAGCCCTGAGTGGACATATAATCGTACCATTGGAGCTACGCTTCCCTGTCTTAACCAATTAGTGTACCCTGGACAGTACAATTCACTGTAGAAATGCAGAGTCCGATTTGACGGAGGTTTGGCTGCTAAGTGTAGTAGGTTACGTCATTGCGTAAAGGCCTCCTTCTGTGACTCGTATCTTTTTATTGGTATATTAAATAGCTGTAATGTTCGAAGGTTGGTTTAATCGAATTTACTTTCTCCAGAAAATATCTGACTTTTTGCCAATAATCAATAATTTAGCCGATTCTTGTGGGGGTGGATTGATTTTTTTTTATAATGAAAATATTTGTTGTACACCTACATTTTGATTTGTGATATTTGTTCTTTCTAATTTAGAGTTTGCTGTATTCATTGTATCAAGCTGTGTATCAAGGAAGAGGAGGCAACATTAATTGTTATATATTTCTAAATTTAGGTGTAAAAATGATGTCGATTTTTAGTGTACTTTGTTCTCTGAATTCGCAGCTAATATTGAATTCAACATGGTTAAAGTGCTGACGGTAGGTTATGAATCCCTAACAATGGTAGCTAATTTCTTTCTTCTGATTAGAGAAAAGGATATTGTGAATCTTTTGTGCATAGAAAACAATTGCCCGAATAACAGCAATAATTTCAATGTATCACAAAATACAAAACTAACATGAACAATGATGAAACTCTTAAGAACAAAGAGAAAAATATTGTTAGAGACACCTGTATTTATGACATCAACAGACAGGAGCCAGTGTGTGTGTGCCTGCTAGAAATTATAGATAAGTATTCTTCAAATCACTCTCAATTGTCTTCAAAAATTAAGATGATAGAAAGACCAGTGTAATTTTAGATACATTATGCTTGAATGTGAGATGGTTGGATAGATTGTGTTGAGAATGTTTGTATAGATGCGTTCGATTAGGGCAATAATTCTAACAGCAAATGCAAGAGAAAACAAAATATTCACATGCATAATTATAACAATTTTTAGAACAAAGACAATACTTTTATTAAAGATATGGGTTAATGTTTGCAACAAATAGAAACCAATACGTTTTGGCTCAGGAAATAACTGACCAGACTTCGTGGGTGACGTATGAGATGCCTCGTAAAATAAAAGGAAGCATTAATATCTAAAGAAATTATAACAGTATATTGTGGGAAACGTATGCGATAACTTTGACTATTAGTAGTAGAAGTAATGCATACTTAAAATCTCATGTAGAACAAGTAAAATATATGTGAAAAATCGGTATTATTCATCGGGGTTCCTTTTAATGATAGATCTGATCCATTAAGAGTAAGTAACAATGACAACGCTAACATATTCTAAGGTGGTGAGCGTTTATGTTTTCTATTTGTTACATATATTACTCCGTAGATACTCATCATTATTTTTTTTTTGGAAGAATACACTGTTGCTTGTTAATATATACGCACACACATAAACTCATACACACACAAACATGTTCGTACTGAGGTACGTATGTATGTATGTTATCATGCAGTTTATTTCACGATTTCTTGCCAGCAGAGAAAGAACCAGTTTCTAACTTAGATCCAAGGTTCCACTATTGGAATTTCAACATCAACAACAGGGTATTTTGTTCACATATACGTATGCATGTATGTATGTATGTATGTATGTAATCTCATGCATATAGTTACATAACTGGACATGCTCGTATATATATATATATATATATATATATATATATATTCAAATTACGACAAACCTAAATAAACAAACGAAGTTTGCTTTTAGAAGCGTTGAGATGTCTTTTAGAAAGTTAAAGATTTCATTGCAAAATAGGGGTGGTTTATCCTGTTCAGGCTATATTATTAGCATTATTCTGCGATATATATATATATATATATATATATATATATATATATATATATATATATATATATATATATATACTAATGTATGTATATATGTATGTATCTATGTATGTATGTATGTGTACGTATGTATATATATACATATATATATATATATATATATATATATATATATATATATATATATATATATACATATATATATATATATATATATATATATATATATATATATATATATATATATATATATATATATATATATATATACATATATATATATATATACATATATATATATATATATACATATATATATATATATATACATATATATATATATATATACATATATATATATATATATATATATGTATATACATATATATGTATATATATATATATATATATATATATATATATATATATATATATATATACATATATATATATATATATATATATATATATATATATATATATATACCTATATATATATATATATATATATATATATATATATATATATATATATATATATATATATATATATATATATATATATATATATATAATCCAGTAAAACGTTTACTGAGAAGGTATTCAGTACGTATATATAGAGTATAATGCTTATTTTTTTCCTGTGGTTTGCTTCACCAAACTGCAAGATATCGGAAGTACCATATCTGCTTTAGAGAAGTGGGTTGGAGAAATATTGTGACCAAATAGTTGACAGAGTTTCTAAAAACCAACATTCGGTTACTATGAATCGTTTAATTGCAGAATCCTAAGATACATGTTGTGTTCTGTTCTACTCTAGCCACAAAGCCCGAAATTTTGGCGGAGGAAGAAGCCAGTCGATTAGATCGACCCCAGTACGCAACTGGTACTTAATTTATCGACCCCAAAAGGATGAGAGGTAAAGTCGACCTCGGTGAAATTCGAACTCAGAACGTAAAGACAGGTGAAATATCGCTAAGCATTTCGCCCCGCGTGCTAACGTTTCTTATTTCTTTATTGCCCACAAGTGTTAAACATAGAGGGGAGAAACAAGGACAGACAAAGCGATTAAGTCGATTACATTGACTCCAGTGCGTAATTGGTACTTAATTTATCGACCTCGAAAGGATGAAAAGTTAAGTCGACCTCGACGAAATTTGAACTCAGAACGTAACGGCAGACGAAATATTGGTAAGCATTTCGCCCGGCTAACGTTTCTGCTAACGTTTCTGCCACGTCGCCGCCTTGAAGCAGGAATGTATTGTGAGAGAGAAATGAGGTTGATAGAGCACGAGGGGATGTAGGGGGAAATACAGTAATGTTGCTCGACAATTGTCTAAGAACATAAATCTAGTCATCTTTTCTTCTTTTCCTTACTGAATAACATTTTCGTAATTACAGGTTTAATATCTGGCGAGAGATTAGAGATGACTCTAGCCGTATTGATTTTTACTAAGACCAGAGAGCAAAACTGCAACACTACTTGGTGGTGGGGGGTCCTCTATTTAACTTTACTAGACGAATGTTTGCTCAGAAATGAAAAACCAACAATAGTGTTTGAATAGAAGTCAGGTAGTTCAAGGAAACATATTTGGCTGTGCAAGCGATCTTTTCTCATTGACTCCATTCAGAATATTTCTTGACTACTAAAGTCAATTTAACTGGAGACATTGATATCATAATTTTATATATTTTAGTCAGAAACCTTTCGCTACACGCAACGTATTCAGCGATAAAATTTTCGAAACCACCCATGTCAATGAACCCTTTTAAAGAAAGTTTAAAGAAAGTGAACAGCAAAGTTTTCGATACAGTTTCCCTCTCTCTCTCTCTCTCTTTCTCTCTCTCTCTCTCTCTCTCTCTCTCGCTCTCTCTCTCTCTGTCTTTCTGTCTCTCTCACTCTCTCTCTCTCTCTCTCTCTCTCTCCTCTCTCTCTCTCTCTCTCTCTCTCTCTCTCTCTCTCTCTCTCTCTCTCTCTCGATCTATCTATCTATTTATCTATCTCTTTCCCTTTTTCTTTCTTTCTCTCTCTTTCCTTCTCTCTCTCTAACCCGGAAGGTATATAGCCAATTATTGCTGACCGAATGAAAGCACTCATTGGTTATCTTTAGGCGCTAGAGACTTTGAAAATTGTTTCTTTTTCTTATACCTGACAAAGCTAATATTACGAGCTTGACATTTGTAACAATCACGCCGCAGAATATTCATGCAAGTTTAAGTCTTTCAATGAGACGCAGTTGCACAAGCGTTCTGCTTTGTTTCAGCTATCAAAAACTTTCTCTAGGCATTTCGCTGGCGGTCACTAAATGATTGAAGATTAATGCACGAACTTCAAAGACTGAAATTCTTTCGTACATAGGTATATGAAAAAATGTCGAAAGGTTTTTCACCCAGTTGATGTTAGTGTGCCACTTTATTGCACTTGCTTCATGTGGAGTTGAGTGAAAGCGTTTTCAACATCCTTATGAAGGCAAATCTTATTTCAAATTTTTTTAGAGAAGCAAGATTATTTAAGGGCTTTAAAGCTACGGGCTCTTTTGAATGTAGCATTATTGAGGACAAAATTACTTAAGGGCTTGCTTAGGAGATCCGTACCACATTTCTGTAGTTATTATAATACAATGAAGTAAGGCGGTGAGCTGGCGGAAACGTTAGCACGTCGGGCGAAATGCATAGCGGTATTTCGTCTGCCGTTACGTTCTGAGTTCAAATTCTGCCGAGGTCGACTTTGCCTTTCATCCTTTCGGGGTTTTCTTGGTTGTCTTCTCTCTGTTTAGCCCCCCACAAAGGGCTAAACATAGGCTAGCACGTCGGGGAAATACATTTATACATTCAGAACATGTATGCATATATACATGCAAACATTTAGATATAGATAGATGGATATATATATATACTTGAAAGAATAACTAATAAAAATATGATTTTTATTTACACACCATATATACTTTGACGTATTCAACAAAAGGAAATATTTTGGTCATATCATTCCAAGGCTTTTTCTTCTTTTTTTATCCTGCATTTCTCATCTATAGAACAAGTGGCAATTATAGTATGGTGAGTTTACAGAAAAGCTAAATAGTTCAGATATTTTTACTATTTGCTTAGGATATCCGATGCTGTAATATTATACAGACAGACATTTACAAACATTAGCACTAGTGCTTTAGAAATAAAGTATGTATGGTGTTTCTGCACATAAAGGATTTTAGTTTACAAGAGGAAAAAAGAATGCGCAGTTAGCGGAGTCGCTCGGTGGGCATTGTCCGTAACAAAATGAAGAACTCACGATAGAAATGATAGATGTTCATCGTTACAGTCGAATGAATTCAAACAAGAAATATCTATTGAAACAACAATAATTAAAGGACATATGTGGTGCTTTACATCGTCTCGAGAATCTAAACAAGAGACTGAATCATATATTGAAGTAAATGTCTGGCGTATTCTGTTTCATTATCATTTGTTTAATAATATCCCACAGCAAGATATTGTTGACGTATACGTATATTTACATATATGTCTAATCATATGTTTCTAGACAATAAGAAACCGGTCTAATGTTTATACGCAAGATTTATCATATATGTTTTGGATAGCGTTGAAGACATTAAGAGTATCTACATCCGTTTGGGTGTGTGGGTGAATTTTTGTAATGTATACACATATGCACATATTCATACACCTTATACACACAACCACATATACAGAGAAAGACAGGGAAATAAAGAGCAAAAGATAAATGGATATATATATATATATATATATATATATATATATATATATATATATATATATATATATATACAAACATATATGTATATATAGAGAGAAGTACAGATATACACAGATTTATAACGTTTTGACTGGACACATGGTCTCTGATTTGTTTGACGAAATAATGATGGAATATAATATTATGTACCATTTCTAAGACGAATAGATTGTTTCCCTCCTTCCTCACTCGTAACTACACACACATAAAGAAAGGCATATGTACATATGTATGTATATATGAATGGATATATTTATATACACAAATATATATATATATATATATATATATATATATATATATACACACACATACATATATATGTGGGGTGGTGTAGATCGCTATAACTGAAAGAGAACAGTAGCATAACTTTTGATAATTAATTTTAGTTGTATGAATGTCGACAAAATACATAGTTAATTTTCAAACTTCCTTTTGATTCGAAGAGAGAAAACAATACTTTAAAACTATTATTGACTTAACAACAAATGTGGTGAGAATTTATAGAGATTATGAATAATTTCTCGTGTAGGCGTACATACAAGAGAAAAGAAACAGCATGATCATTATATGGCTGATTACAACTTGTGTTTCGGTATAATGTATGAAGACGTGACCTTTATACTCAATAAGTCTAACGATTATGTGATGCTTGGAAAACCCGCTGCCCGGCATTGGACTATCGAAGACGTGCATTCCTACTGCTTGGCAATGCTCCAAAAGACACTGCCAATGTGACCAAGCGCAAACTTGAGGAATTTGAGGGGCTGGAAATCTTGTCTCACGCTGCGTACAATCCAGACCTTGCACCATCAGATTTCCATATTTCCCAGCCAGTGCTCAATACCTGCACGGACTGAGGTTCAAAAGTGGAGATGTGGTTGAAACGGGTCAAGATTTTTTTTTTCTTTTTTGCATTTTCTTTGCTTTGCTTTTTGCCTCTAAACTAGCCAAATGGTATAAACGTGCAATTGAGCTCTTGGCACTATGACGGCAACAGGCAATAAAATGTGATGGAGTATATTTTGATGAATAAACCATTTTCGTACGTAATATATTTGAACTATCATAGGAAAAAATCTTTTGACTCAACCTGCTAATTTTGACCATAAAAATTAGGTACATATTGAACTGCTTTTTCTAGGGTACACATGACGTGCAACAACTAAAAATGTCCGAATAGCAAATGCAAAACAAATGTAGTAATTACTTGAACATGAAGAGCAGCTTTTCATTTTCCTATCAGTATAACACATGTTAAAGGCTATATATGTGAGGAAGGATAAAATGGATTATAAGATTTCTACTGTCTGTAAGTAATAGTAGTAGTAGTAGTAGTAGTAGTAGTAGTAGTAGTAGTAGTAGATCAGTGGTGGTAGTGGTGGTGGTGGTGGCGTTGGTGGCGGTGGTGGTGGTGGTGGTGGTAGTGGTGGTGGTGATATGTGAAAGAGAAAGATTTGTTGTAGCCATAGCAGCAACAGCTGTAGTAGTACTATTAGTAGTAGTAGTAGTAGTATTAGTAGCAGCAGCTGTAGTAGTAGCATTAGTAGTAGTAGTAGTATTAGTAGTAGTAGTAGTAGCAGCAGCAGCAGCAGCAGTTGTAGTAGTAGTAGTAGTGGTAGTAGTAGTGGTAGTAGTAGTAGTAGTGCAGACTTGCCTCGGCCTTAGACGCACAGCGAAAGAAAACTGGTCAAAACAAAAATCTTTTTGGCGACCAATTTCTTTGACAACAGAGGACCGGAGCAGCTGTGTAAAGAAATATTAGATTGTCTATGTAATGCAGATTATATGCTGCGGGCGCTTATGAAAAGGTCTGTAAATATTGAGAATACATAAACGTCTCCACATTTTGTCAATACATGTATTTGTATATTTAATAAATGAATAGCTGTACGTGTATCCATATGTGCAACTGTATGTGTACGAGTATGCATCTATATGTGTTTCTGCCTGTGTTTGGCTTTGTATTTATCATAAAAGTGTTTCAACGTTAAACATACATTGTGTATGTGTGTATAATGAATAATATATGAGTGTATGTAATTATACACAGCAAAGAATAAGATGTATAAAATTAATGTACATATGTTGCATCATACAGATTCTAAAATAGCCATTTGCTTAATACGCTTGCGTCGAAGGCGTACGTGAGTGTCTCCTTAGGCAAATGTCTTCTATTATAGCTTCAGGCTGTTCGACAAATTGTCAGTGAAATTCGGTAGGCGGAAACTGTGCAAAAGTCTTTAATCTGTTAATTATCATTTTATATATCAGGTAGAATTTTTGCCATGGAATACTCGCTAGAGTAAAATATTCGCACCACCGAATGTACGACGGATTTGAAATCACACAAGTTTGCATCTCTGTTTGTATGTAAACACATACATACATATATATATATATATATATACGCGCGCGCGTGTATGTGTATGCATGCACATACAAAAATACATGGAAAAATACATGGAAAAATACATGGAAAAATACATAATTGAGACTTTTCTCGGGACATATTGTGCGTCAGTGAACATGTAGCCTGTGCAGATTGATTAACTTTCGAGAAGACTTCCTAATCGTTAATTATTCTGTGGATTGTTAGACAGCATGACGTTTACGATCTAGATACGTATGCATATTACTGATATGACAAGCCCCGCAGGAAATGAAAACAATGATTACCATAGTTGAGACAAAGACTAGGTTTAATCAGACATTGTGGTCACTGGAAATAGGAGGGAAAACAGTCAGCTCTCTTTGCCATGAACTCATGCATAGAGTCGTTTAGACTTTAAAGTGTCTGCAATATTTTATGTGGTATGGAAGACTTAGTTCCGTAGACTTGTGAAAGCGATTAATGAAAAGGTAATGTGGAACATGTTGTATGTAAGCCACTATTTATATCTATAGAAAATATTATTCTTACATATGCATATCTTCTTAGATAAGAGGAATCCAGAAGGGTCAGGAAAAATTAAAGCTTTTGACAAGATTCTTTTTTTATTTTCCAGTAGCATTCAAGATGTAAAAAAAACCTGTACGACCTACATGACAAATAGCTAATAAGATATATTGAAAGGTACTTCATATAAAATAGTTGTTTGAAACGCCTCTCTCTATAAATGAAACATTTTTGGTTTATAACATTTTCCTTTACCTAAAACATTTAATTCAACTTGACAACGGTGAAACATTATTTGGTTATTTATACGCGCAACATATGTGCAGGTAACAATTGAGCAAATTTTAGTCTTTTTACTTTTATTTATCTAAATTTTCACTCCTCAATAAACTAAAGGGTTTTTGAACGTCAATACAGCAATTAGAATGTTTAGAAATATAAGCATGACAAAACCATGTTGATAAAATACAAATCCCTCAACGAAAAACACTTCCCATTTAAATGAATTTTGGAATCTAAAAATAGTTAGGTTAACGATTGCTTTTCCAACAGTTGCAGCAAAATTTACAGTTGACTAGTTGACTACTTAAAAACACAAACCTATGCTGTAGCGCAAAAATAATAAAGAATTTCATATTTAATATAGTATTCCTTGAATAATGATAAACTGGCACAGTATAGATTTTCCATTCAAAACTTAAATCATTTCAACGTATTCTTTACTCGTTATTTGTTTCAATCATTTGATTGTGGCCATGCTGGAGCACCGCCTTTTAGTCGCGCAAATCGACCCCAGGACTTATTCTTTGTAAGCCTAGTACTTATTATATCGGTCACTTTTGTCGAACCGCTAAGTTGCGGGGACGTAAACACACCGATCGAAAGCGATAATAAAGAATTATTCAAAATTCTGACTGCCTCCTAATGAAGTGGTGTACAATATTCTTACACCACTGGGAAAACCACAATCGTAGCTAGCTATAAGTAGTGCGTTAGAAACTCCTACACTGCTAGGAATAAGAGATAAAATGGTCTACTGCTGTAGTCGAAGCACTTAATTGTATACATATATACTGACAGAGACTGTAATCACTCGAAAACTCTTATCGAGAATTCCCAATACTGACCGGTCAGTTTCGGCAATTTCCACCACCTTATATGTGTGTGTGTGTATGTTTATATATATATATATATATATATATGCCTGTGTACGTGTGGTTACATATGTGTGTGTGAGTGTACGCATGTTTTGATAAGTGCTATGGGCAGACTGTATTTAAACTCTTGGTACGATAGTGATGCGAGTGAGGAGTGTAATGTGGGTCTTGTATTCGTATATATATATATATATATATATATATATATATATATATATATATATATATATATATATATATATATATATATATATATATATATATATATATATATATATATATATATATATATATATATATATATATACATACATACATACATACATACATACATACATACATACATACATACATACATACATACATACATGCATACATACATACATGATGGCACTTAACTCGTGACCGAGGAAAACCATTGCTGACCTTCAGGAACATTGTGCGCTCTAGGACTAACTTATATTTTGCATTTGCGGCTCCGTTGGTGGCTAATGAGCCCTGCTTCTTGCAAGGCATTTGAATTCAACATTAGCCTGGACAAGACTGTTGTAATGTTCCAGCCCGCACTAGGAAATCCATATATGGAACCAGCTATCTTGGTTGAAGGAACAATTCTGAAGGTAGTAGACAAGTTTGTCTACCTTGGCAGCACACATACGTACAAACATACATACATACATGCATACATATTTGCTGAAAGAGATAGGCAGCTTCTCTCATTGGTTGATAGGAAACAATGTTTCGAAATGTAGAGGTATAAATGGCCAGCAGGTTTATACTGACAGTTAACAGTTTAGAAATGAAATCATCCACGAATATCATCTCTTACAAATTTCAATTTCGCTAAAAGCAAAACTGCAAATGCATAACACATGAACAACAACGGTACTAGCTAGTGTAACAAAAAAAATAAAGCCCTTCACATATTATCAGAGAGTTACTATAGAAGAATTGTTTAAAACAGGTCTCCTTTAGCAATTTTATCACTTTTTATATATAGTCGACCTGATTCAAGATAAAAAGTATGCTTCGCGTTTTGGTAAAGGTTATAGCGGATGGTTTTCAGGATCATTCTTCTGACATAACAGAGAACTTGAGAACCGAGCAGCCTATAGCTTACAGCAATTTTCCAAACAAGTTTCTAAAATTCGTTTCTTTCAATTTTGTTTTTCATTCTGTGTTTACAGATTGTTTTGAATGCTGCAGTCAACCAATCAATAAATGGGCATTAATACGTGGCAAAATTGGTGTATTGTTGCGTTCAAAATTATTTACACAATATCTTTAGTGAGATTCACATGTGTGTAAGTATTGTCTTTGTATGGATGTACGGTGTGTGTGTGTGTGTGTGTGTGTGTGTGTGTGTATACATATACATACATATGTATGTATGTGTGTGTATGTGTTTGTGTGTTTGCCCCCTACATCGCGTGACAACCGATGTAGGTGTGTTTACGTCCTCGTAACTTAGCAGTTCGGCAAAAGATACCGATAGTATAAGTACTAGGCTTACAATGATTATTTCGACTAAAGGTGGTGCTCCAGCATGGCCGCAGCCAATTTACTGAAACATAAGAATAAAAGAAGATATATATATATATATATATATATATATATATATATATATATATATATATATATATATATATATATATATATATATATATACATATATATATATATGGAGGTTATGAGTGATAGTGGTATCAATTAGACCCAAAGGTTTCAGGTAATGCTGAGTATGTGCTAAATTACATGTAAATCTTGTATTTCATTTTGGATTTAAAATTCCTTGGTGAACAATAATTTAGAATGTGCTAGCTCCATATATTCAAGGCATCTTTCACCTGAAATTTAAGTAGTGATTCGTACTTTGAAGATTGTTATCTGCCTCACACAGTCTAAATGAAAGTCTGCCATCTGAGATCTTGTTGACACGATTCAATATATTTGCTTTGACACTAAGTAACTCTGAGAACATTTTTTTAGAACAAATGGAACTTCTTGATGCCATTTTGGGCTTCTATTCACACTTTATTTTGTGGTGGAGGAAGATTTTAAAGTTTTTTAACGCCCGTGTTATAAAATGTTCTTTTACTTTAGAATTGCTTTCTGATATTTTTTTCATAAGTTTCCTGGATTTTATGTTCATATCAATACCATTTCTGTTTTTGTCTCTCTATCTATCAATAACAATATATAGTTATCATTTATCCAGTCAATACTCTTCATCATATTTAGTTATTTCTTATGTAGGTCTATTAACAGCTAGAACAGTGATGTTTTCTACGATAGACGATGTTTTTAATGTGTCTATTAAGACGTCTATATCGTTCACACACTTGGTCATTGGATTTTAATATCCTTATTTCATTGTTTTCATCATGTTCATTGTAAAAATCTGAGACAGTGAGCCAGAAGGAGAACCTATGGTCTCTTCAAGCATTGGTTTATATCATTTATGTGGCTGTGCGGTAAGAAGCTTGCTTCCCAACTGCGTGATTCGGGATTCCTCCCCAATGCGCGTTACCTTGGGTAAGTGTTTTCTACTATAGCATCAAGCCGACCAAAGTCTTGTGAGGATATTTGGTAGACGGAAACTGAAATATGTATATTTATATATATATATATATATATATATATACATACATATAAATGCATCTATATATATGTGTGTGAATATATATTCATATGTGTGTGTGTATATGTATATATATATATATATATATATATATATATATATATATATGCGCGTGCATGGGTATGTGTGTGTATGTATGTATGTACGTACGTATGTATGTATGTATGTATTATGTAAACGCATGTGCGTGAGTGTGGGCTAAAACGTGTTACATATGCACAAATACATGCATATATATATATACGAGTAAATTATGTAAATTCCGCCTGGAACATGCAGGCCCAGAAGGTCATACTTTATTTTAGGTCCCCGTAGCAATCAAGCCACTGAGAGAGTTACAAACGGGGCGCCAAACTGCCGAATGTTAAACTTCTTCCATTTTCAACTGAAATGTCTGAACCAGCGTGAAATAGTCCTTTGATCATAGACTCATGGTCAGTTTCTCCACTCTCAGTCCGAAAATCGAATACATGATATAACAATTGAATGCCCAACATCCAAATCAGTACACAATGAGCGGTTATCATTCATGAGGATACGTACCACAAATATAAACAACATAAATTTTATGATTAGTCTTTGGTTATTTTCGTGTTGTCTGCCTTACTTTCTGTTTTCGTGTTTCTTTTTCTCTTGATTATATTATGATTTGTTTGTTTTTTCCAAGTATCATTTCATTTTCCTATTTATTACAGCTGTGTTTTTCTTTTCTTCGTCTTATTCTTTCTTCATTTATTTCTTTGTTTATTTCTTTGCTTTATTTTGTCCGTTTTCTTCATAAACAATAGTCTTGCGTTCGGGAATATTGGAGAGGTGTTCGATATTTAGTTCGCTTGACTAACCCGAAAACTTATTTATTTTCCGCCTTTTCAAATAATTTCCATCTTCCTTCACTCTATTTCTAGTTTTATTATTAAGACTAAGTTATTGACCTCCGGGCGTTTTGTCACATCGCGTGCTTACTCAAGCAGCATCTCACTGCGCATGCTTGGCTAACTTATACAGATGCCATAGCCAAAACACAACCGAAGATGATATAATATATTTGCACATACATATTACATGTATTTATGAATGGATATATGTATACATTTATATATATATATATATATATATATATATATATATATATATATATATATATATATATATATATATATATATATATATATATATATATATATATATATATATATATATATATATATATATATATGTATATATTCACACACATATATGGATATACATATGTATATATATATATGTGTGTGTGTGTGTGTGGATGCGTATAGATATATAGGTGTATTAGGCATACGTGTTGTTTGCCTGAGTGTGTGCTCAAGCTATTTTACATCTTTATTCTCTATGTGCTTAGTTTTTAAACGATTTATCGAAAATCTTATAATTTTAATAACATTTTGTCGCTATACATTTTTAATATACCTTTGTTATCTTGTTAGAAATAACATTTGAAATATGCCTTTCTTTGTATGTCTAGGAAAATGTTGGTATCAAAACATTAGAGAAGAGTCCATTGTTCTAAATATGGAGTAATATAACAGTAAATTTGTGCAGATTTAAGGATGCACTTTGATCCATTGTCTAGGGTGTTCGGAGCGACTGACATTATGGACAGTATGGTAGAAGACCAATAATCCCTGTGTCCTTCCATTCGACAGAGAGTTTGTAGAATACAGTTTCAATGAATATGGCGGAGATAGATGAAGGTTGCGGGGATACAGAGATAAAAGACAAGATGTAAAACAAGAAGTTTAACTAACACCAATATAGTTTCGGTTATTAATGAACTTTTTTTCTGTTTATTAACGGTAAAAGTACTTTTGAATCATCCAGCATGAACTTACATACATATATATATATACGTATATTTAGAGAGAGAGAGGAGGGGTGCATACATAAATTGATGCATTCATACAGTTCATATTGAATATAACATATCCTTGTCGGCTACTTTACGCTGTGGATATATATTCGCAACATGAAACACCTTCGTAACGATGCTTCAAACTATATGATATATGTTATAATTCAAAGTCTGCATAAAATTACACTTCCTTGTTATTGCTGAAAATTAGTGTGTATGTATGTGCGTCTGTGGGTTTCTGTAAGATTATTGAGAATACGAAAATTAGAGACTGATGTATTGTTAAATTGAAATGAAAATCTTTTGGTAAAACTGAACAAGGAAATTTATGAGATATAAATTGTATAGTGCACGAGACGTTACTTTTCTGACCTGTGCAGTCTTTCACTAGACATTTGAGAAGATATATGCTTCTATTCTAGAATCAAAATTCATACAGAATATTGTTGAGAAGTTGTTCTCTATTCTTACACACACACACACACACACACACACACACACACACACACACACACACACACACACACACACACATACATACATACATATATATACATACATACATACATACATATATATATATATATATATATATATATACATATATATACATACATACATATATATATATATATATATATATATATATATATATATATATATATATATATATATATATATATATATATATATATATATATATATATATATATATATGTATATATTTGTGGCTGGATAGATAAATAAATGGTGTGGTAGTTAAACCTCAAGATATAGAGATGGCTACAAGAAGAGATACGTGCATTTTATTGTAATTCATTTTACAATGCTATGTCTGAATTATAGCGCCGTTGATTATAAACTTTTTCAGTGGATCAACATGGTTGATTATTCATTTCCGACAGTGATTTTTATAAGAGTATGAGGCTATTGCCTGGTCCTGGACTAACATCAACGTAGGCACTTGGTTCAAAATTCATCTCTTTATTGATTTTTGCGCTCTTGTACATATATACATACATATATGTGTGTGTTTTTGTGTGTGTATGTATGCATACCTCTTTGTAGGAATGTACGTGTGTGTATGTATATACGTATATACGACAAGCTTCTATGCAGTTTCCGTTTATCAAATTTCCGTTTATCAAAAGCCATTAGTCAACTTCATCCTATTGTAGCAAACAATTGCTTAAATTACCGCTCAGTGGCTTCAAACTTGTATCCACGTGACTGCAAAATAAAATTCTTAATTGCACAGTCATTCCTTTAACCATGTATATATACGAACATGTGTATACGGACACAGAAACACACAGATATTTTCTCTAACGAAATGTACGACCCCAAGGCAGATATTAGCTATTAGATGATATTTTTAATGCAAACGTATAAAGTAAATAAGATTTAAACCGCTTTTAAAAAAGAAAAACATGCAAAGCAGAAAACATGTCATTCACCTTAAATTTTAATGGCTGATGCCAACAAAAGTAGACATTAATAATGTATTCACTGCAATCCTGAGAGTTATGTTCTTTAATCTAGTGAGACGCTCTGTCAACATTGGACATTTCGCATCCAAGTCGTATTTTTTCTTAGCATGAACCTATCCAGATGAAGATCATCGATTCTAAGTGTAATGGAATATTTACGTAGAGAAGAAACAAGAGACAGAAAAGACAAATCAATTAACCCTTCTAACATTAGTTCAAATTGAGAGGAGTCTTACCGAGATATATGATAAAGAAAAACAACGAAGATGCCGTCTCTAAAAGAATTCGTTGCATAAACAATTGCAACTAACTCGAAAGTATTCTGGTGTTATTCACGTGACACATATTTCTTGTAATGAAATCTCATACTAAACTACCGTGGAACGAAGTTGGATTATACACAACATATCCATGAGTTTTATCTCTCTGTCGATATGAAATAAAGATGTTATTCACATAGAGACATTGCTGACCAGAAACAAAACGCAAAGAGTCCATTCACCTATAAACATTCAATGAAAAAAAAAATGGAATATTGTACGAAAAGGAAGAGTGAAAATGATATTCTGCTTATGTTTGTGGAACATTTTCATATCAAACGAAACTTTCTTGAAATAAGTCAAAAAATACCTTTTTTTAAAATCGCGAAGAACAACCTTTGAAAGAACTCGTGATATACCCGAGTGGAAATAATCCGAAAGATTTCCTGTTATTCAGGAGATATTTGTAGTAATACAATCCCGTATCAGACAACCGCAGAATTAAGCAAAATAAATCCATTACTTTTCACTCGCAGTCGATTTCATATACGCTGTTATTTACAGAGAGTCATTGTTTGGCAAGAAAAAATAATGGAAACAACCCAATCACCTACAAAAAAAAAAGTCATTGAAAAGAATA
>NC_142932.1:25330444-25355444 GCF_046866305.1 Octopus bimaculoides | reverse complement strand
CTGAACTCAGATATTGTGAAAAATCATATGGAAGCATTTTAGAAAAGCAACTTCGATACATTATGGCCTTGGGTCGGATAATAATTCTATTATCATTATGATCCATATTCATCATGGCTTTCAAATTTCGGCGTTAAGCCAGCAATTTCGGCGAAAGGGAATAGTCGATTATACTGACCCCACTGATCAACTGGTACTCATTTTTTCGACCCCCTCCTCCTCCCACAGAATGATGAAAAGCAAAGAACCTCGGCGGAATTTGAACTCAGAGCATAGGGACGAACAATATGCCGCTAAGCATTTCGCCCGACGTGCTAACGACTCTGCCAACTCACCGCCTTCCTCTTATTCATTATTAGCTTTACTGACGGTAGTTGAGAAGACAGAGAGTCAAGCTAAATGTTTTGCACTCTTTTTCTTTTTTACATTCCATCATTTTAATGTTGATAATAAGCTAATTTTAGAAGCCATTGTATTTTTTTCTTTTGTTAATTATTTTACGTATCATTTTATTTCCTTTACAAAATTATCATTGAATAAGAGGAAGTAATCTGATTACCCAGCATGCTAGACTGCACCGCTCCGCCCACTCACTGCATCCCCGGTGTTGTGAACACAAGCAACAATGTTCCAACAAACTAAGGCGGCGAGATGGCAGAAACGTTAGCACGCCGGACGAAATGCTTAGCAGTATTTCGTTTTTCTTTACGTCCTGAGTTCAAATTCCACCGAGGTCGACTTTGCCTTTCATCCTTTCGGCGTCAATGAATTAAGTACCAGTTATGCACTGGCGTCGATGTAATCGACTTAATCCCTTTGTCTATCCTTGTTTGTCCCCTCCATGTTTAGGCCCTTGTGGACAATAAAGAAATAAGAAAAGTTAGCACGCCGGGCGAAATGCTAAACAGTGTTTCGTCTTTCTTTACGTTCTGAGATCAAATTCCACCAAGGCTGACTTTCCCTTTCATCCTTTCGCGGTCGATAAATTAAATACCAGTTGCGTACTGGAGTCGATCTAATCGATTGGCCCCTCCCCAAAAATGTCGGGCCTTGTGCCTAGAGTAGAAAAGAATATTCCAACACACTGGATTTCTTGCATTCAGTAATTCATGCAAATCCTACTGATCTGAAATTTATTTCAATCTAATTTAATATCGAATAGAGATGAGGAAAACAGCGATAGTTGCTCTTAAGAAGCTGATTCTGCCTTTGATTTATTTTTCTCTTAAATTCAATTATTATTTTTGTTCGTTTTTCTTTTCTTGTTACTATGTTAATAATGACTTTTTATATCTTTTTTTCCCATTCATCTGCAAACACTTAAACACTTGGTTTTAGCATTTTAATTAAATATTTAAAAATATTTCTAACAATAACTGCGTACACCTTTTGTTGGTATGAGTGGCTGTCTGTCTCCTAATCACTTTCTCCTCTCTTTCTCTCTCATTCCTCTCTCTCCTTCACTCTTTCTTTCTCTCTCTCTCTTCCTCTCTCTATGTATATCTCTGTCTCTGTCTCTGTCTCTCTCTCTCTCTCTCTCTCTCTCTCTCTATATATATATATATATATATATATATATATATATATATATATATATATATATATATATATATATATATATAATGCTATAGCTATCAATATAGATTGATAAGTTGTCATATACATGATAATTGTGTGTGGAGGTGCATGTGTGCGTTTGTGTGAGTGAGTGTGTGTGTGTGTGTGTGTGTGTGTGTGTGTGTGTGTGTGTGTGTGTGTGTGTGTGTGTGTGTGTATCACGCGTATTAGAGGCGCCCAACGTTTTTCAGTCGTAGTTAAAATACAACTCATCACATACATATCCACAATATGCTTGTGTGTGTTTAACTGATATCTTTTTTTCTATTAATGTACGAGAAATTAAATTCATATTATGAAAAATCAAACGTTGCGATATTCATGCATTAACCTTCTGAATTATTGGCATCCAAGAAAAGGCAAAATAACACTGAAGGATATTCTATTGCGGATGGTAATCACAGAGGAATACACCAAGTAAAGGAGTGATCATCCTTTTCCTTCTTATTTAAGCACTGCAATCCAATTTTATTTGATCAG
This sequence comes from Octopus bimaculoides, assembly GCF_046866305.1. Lineage (NCBI taxonomy): Eukaryota > Metazoa > Mollusca > Cephalopoda > Octopoda > Octopodidae > Octopus > Octopus bimaculoides. The sequence goes on along the minus strand of NC_142932.1, from coordinate 25,353,347 downwards.
GGCATTACATTCTTTTATCAAATGCGTGAATGACGTGAATGAAAACATGTGGTTTCCGCATGAAATGAAAATCCTGTTGCAGATTTTTACTTCTGTAAAAGTATATGTTGGAGTTTAATATGTAAATGTGATAACTGAGTTAGTATAACAGCCTTTCCATGCAGAAAGATATCCAATTTTGTAGATAACATTCTGTAGGCGCTTTAAATTTCCCGCAAATATCTATTTCGTTATCCTGGAGTCATAAAGTCGTATGAAATAGACACACAAGTCAGAGTTCGTTCATAATGAGACACACTGCGATATATCATGAATAAACACAAGGTTAATAACTATGTAGATATATTAGAAATATCAAAGCCAAAAATTAGGTACTAATATATTGGAATTGAAAAATAAATTAATCAGATGAGAACTTTAACTTATGATAGACTAGGAATTTATCCAAACAAACATTTCTATCAACGCATCATATCATTATAAAGAAACTAGAAAAACGCTGCATGCCTAGGAGCCACTGAAGCCAGGGGAATGAGGAAAAGGAAGTGAACAGATTCATAGAGATACGCCATATATTGATAGTAAATAACATTTCTCATTGCCAATCTCTTTTCACTGTTTTTACGTATTTCCTTACTCAAGAAACATTAGCCTATTTCCCCGGGGAATCTGACTTTGTTATCTCCATGTAGCAGCCTCTGCAGACAAAACAATGTCGACAACAATGGCCGACATTAAAATGGATGCAGAGAATCAACGGCTGCTAAGCTTTTATATGTTGCGCACTTAGGCCTGACGTCTCTGTTTCTAGAATGGCTTACGTTGTTCAATGCTTAATTAATTGGAGAAATCTCCAACGAAATTAAGCCCAATTATTTACTGCATTTTCATTTCCATATGTGTCTGCATATCTTTAGTTGTATGTATATGTATATGTGTATCTCTATATGTATATGTGTATCTCTATATGTATGCATGTATGCAGTTCTGCGTGTCTGTGTATGAGCATGTTCCTGTTAGTGCGTTAGTAAATGTAACCGTATGCCTTACTACTATTGTATTCATTACTAGATTGTCTGCATTATACTTATCTTACAGAGCATTTATTGCATAAATATATATACTTATGCATATGCATATACACACACACACTCACAAACATATACTAAATAGACGCATAGATACTGGTGTGTTTGTATGTGTGCGAACATGTGGAAATAAGTCTTCTAAACGCTTTACGAAATGGCAGAAGAATAACATGTAATGTAATACTGGAAATTCCAAATCCTCTCTTATCAGGCTACCAAGTTAGATATAGTACAAATATTTAGAAAATCTTGGCAGCTGAAAGGTTTGGAGTTCGAGAACCTTAATCAGTACTTGACCTGAGAATTAGTATTAGTAATGAGACATCATTTCAGGTGCATATTGATAAAACATAAACATAGATGACCAACTGGGTGACATTGTAAGAACTTTTAGAACTTATGGATAGGAAAATATAATGGTTCTCGGGGCGTCATTTCTTATCAGCTTTCTGCAATATTTTTGCCAATTATGGTGACCATATGGTGGAACGTAAGGAATTCAACGCTGCTATACAAAGAACATTGCTTCACGGCAGTTCGTTAGCTGCTCAGAAGGGATAAAAAGAGTCTAAAGCCTAGAGCGAAGTGACACATGAGACAGAAATTCCTGGCAGGATTTGCACTAGACTTTGGCATTGAAATCTGTGTTATACCCTGGACACAGTGCCACTGCATAGTTTCAAAGATGCTATCCGCGCCATTCTGATTTAGGACCGGATACTTCAATAGCTTGGGTTTCAATTACCCCGAAAACCTTGATGGGGATGTAGATGCCTCCAAAAAGCAACAGCACCTTCTCCTGTCAAGAGTTCTGCATGAAATTACTCCGTATGAAGAAATAAGTGATGGCAGCAAATTCGAACTTCATTTATTCACCAAATGCCATTTATTGAAGGAGGATCAATAAAGTGTAGCAATACCAATGGTGGTACACCAGTATAGCCACAGTTTACGAGCAGTTCCTGTTCTGAACGAGTTCTAGCCATAGGATATTCCCTTAGAATATCAAATCGTTGAACAACTTTTAGAGTGTGCAAAACAAATAACAAAATTACCCAAAGTAAACAACTCAGCTACTTACTGACGTTAGCCACTTTTCTCTTTTTTTTTTTTTTTTTCGATGGCTTAGAAGCCGAGTACATCACTCCTCATATTAATTATCCAAATATACACTATTAGAAGAAATTAAGAATTTACCTCTCAAATTTAATTGGCACAATGAGAAGTGTAGTCCAGTCTTTTTCATAGACAGTACACAACTACGGATATATTTCAGCGTATTTTATTTTACCAGTATAGTATTGCCTAACCTTAGCGACCGTACAGTTGTCGTTGAATCAAATATAATTTTGAGCAGAATAACTCACTTAAATATTAAATAAGCAAAGAGATAGAGCTCATATGCGCCAAAAGCAAAAAATTAGATAATTAAATTGAAGAATGAGGTACTGGATGGCATACAAAAAATATTTTTAATTAATTGTAATTACCCTCGAAGTTACATAAATTTAATAAAATTATGCCGTCAATAAGTGGTGAAGTTATTTTTCTTAACTAATTTCGTTTCTAATTATATCGTCCTAAAATGTGAACAACTATTATATATTTTCAGCAAGTGTTCTCCTGCTAAAAGATGCTATGCTTAAATTATCCCGTGGCCAAAGGTCTACACAGAATACAAACTCCTTAACTGATTATAGATAAAAATAAACATACTCAACCAACAAAACACAAATATGTATACTTGCGTATATATATGTATGTGTGTATTTGTATATGTATTCCTGTATATATATGTATGTATATATGCGTGTGTATATATACAAATGCGATGCGCGCGCGCGTGTATGTGTGAATATCTCCACGAACGCAAAACTGAAGATAGCATGAGGAAATCAATTTATTACTCAATGGATACAACGATATGAGTAGTGTTGCGTTCATTCGTTTCTTGACTTACTCGTGTAGACATACATACATACATACATACTTGTATTTTGTTACTCCACTAATAAATAATATGATACCCAAAGCGTATCTTCGATACTCGATCTCCAAACTCCTCATTAATGATCCATAGATGTCCTCTTTCTTTTGTATTTTTCAAACCACATTGGAATCCAGAGAGCAGTTGATTTCCACTAGAAGACAAATCTCACACATAATGTTATTTTGTGAGACCTTTTGGTCTCACACAACAATATCTGGTCAGATGTGGTTAAACTTAGAGTCTGTTTTAATTGTTAAATATCCCCAATATTCTTGTGTCCCACGGTCTCATTATGCCCAAATTTGTAGGCGATTTCTTACTTGTTATTCTATTCTAAATCGTTCTGGCCACGACATCATGCCTCATGGGAAGATAACATCTTGAAGACATTCTCTCACAGTTAGCAATAATCTGTCTGGTGGCATTAGTGTTGGTATTTCACATGTTATGCCTTTATTACATGGAAATAACCTTTGAATAGAGATGTTATAAACTTGTCGGCTCTCTATAGCAAAGCTCTTGACAAGTTCAATCCCGGCTATGATTCGCGTTTTCGTGCTAAATACCCATGTACTATCTTCTCAGTGAACTGGTCCATATCATTTGTAATTTATTCTTCTGATAAACAGATTTTGCGAAAGATCTGTATCAGCTCTTACTTCATACTGCTTCTCAAGTTCATTAGCTATACTAATTATATTATTAATTTCCAGGTCGAAAACTTGGCTAAGATAGGTACTGGTCTCTTTCCTCGGTTGCCGATATTGTTTCAGTGTTACCACACGTGCTTCATATGACATGAATACAGATCTGAGACCGCTATCACCATCCATGCGTGGGAAGGTTAGCCTATCTACATCTCCATTGATGCTGAAGTTTCCTGAATCTGAGCCGCTTGCGAGATCGAACAACTATCTCATTCAGTTCATGCAGTGACCAGATCAGAAGATCAAACGTAGGTGCAAGGACAGGCACTGCAAAAGTGTATGCATTTATGTACGTATGTATGTATGTAAGAATGGGTGAATGAATAAACGAATGTGTGTGTATGTAGATAGATGCGTGGGTGGGCGGATGGATATATAAATAGACAGACAGACATACCGAAGAACAGACGGAGTTTGATAATACCTAGAACTAACCGAAGAAGCAACCCTGTAGGGGAAGTCGGTAAGTGTAATGTGCATGTTTACAAGAGAGAGCGAAGGAGAGAGAGTGAGAGAATGAAAAGAGGGTAAAAGAGAGGAACGGAGTCAATGAGACTGACAGAGAGAAGGTTCAGTGCATCTCTTTGTAAATGTGAGTATTCTGTCTCTCCATGCCTCTCCCTCTCTCTCTATCTATCTCTGCCTCTATCGGTGGGAACACACACACTTAAACACACAGAAATATACACACTTACACCATACATCTGAAATTTGAGGTTATCGTAGCAAACCAGCTGTTTCCTTCTGTGCGATCTAATCAAGCAGACTTTGCATCGTTGCTTGTTCAACCTCCAAACCTATACATTTCTATTATGTCGCTACTTTGTATAAGTTTCTATTTATTGCCACCTTGCTTGGCTGATTTGGTCAGACACGTTGTTGCTGTTGTCGCCGTCGCCGATGTGGTCGTCGTGGTCGCTGTTGTTGTTCATTGTATAAGAGAAGACAATGGCGTGATCAGTTTGTGGTGGCAGTCGTAGTGGCATCAGCGCAATGGTGGTGGCAGTGGTTTCATGACGCTGATAACTGTGCTGTTGACGATGGAGGTGATGCCGATGGTGGTAGTGATGGTGGTGGTGGTGATGGTGGAGATGGTGGTGATTAGGGTGCTAATGAGGTTCTTGTGATTTTTCTTGCGGCAATTATTTTTAATGATGTACTTTTTGATCTTACTAAACTCAGTTGTTAATTGTATACATGTAGTTTTCGTTTAGTGTTATGTGTAGTGTTATGTGTGGTAATAGTGGTGAAGGTGGTGGTGGTTATGGTGGAGGTGGTGATGAGGATGATGATGATGAGGATGAGGATGATGATGATGACGATGATGATGACGACGATGATGATTACGACGACGGTGACAACGAGGAAAATGACAATAACGTTCTTGCTTGCGATGGTAAGGATAAAATGATGATAGTGATTAGGTGCGATAAATATGTGTGTGTATGAATGTATGTATGTATGTATATATATATACACACACACACATACATACATATATATATATATATATATATATATATATATATATATATATATATACATATGAATTATTGTTCATTGCTTAAGTTTCTTTGAAGGATGTGTATTTGCATATATATGTATACAGACACATATACACACATGCTCACACATATATCTACCTACATCGATATGTGTATGGGTCTGTTGTGTGTGTGTGTGTGTGTGTGTGTGTGCGTGTGTGTGTGTGTGTGTGTGTGTGTGTGTGTGTGTGTGTGTGTGTGTGTGTGTGTACAATTTGTTGCATATCTATCTTTTAATGAAGTGAGCTACTTCTCTACTTTACCCGAAGTATCTTTTCGCATCTATTCGCGTTCGTATGTAGGTAAGGTCAGTGATTGTGATGGCTAACGTGTTGCTCTCCTCGTTATTGCAATTATTCTAAACGAAGGAACTTGCTAATGTTGTAACTGATGCTCATTTTCACGCTGTTGATCATCTTAAAACATGTGTTGTAGCGAAGAATTCGGCACTACACATGCACCGATAATCAATTTCGCAAGCAATTGGTTATCAGCCGATGTCTAGTCATCTGTCTCTATTTAATATACACACCCAGAAAAACGAATGGAACACACAACTTCGAATTCCCTTAATATTGTCAAGGCGGCGAGCTGGCAGAAACGTTAGCAAGCCGGGCGAAATGCTTAGCGGCATTTCATCTGTTTTTACGTTTTGAGTTCAAATTCCGCCGAGGTCGATTTTGCCTTTAATCCTTTCGGGATCGATAAATTAAGTACCAATTGCGTATTGGGCCTTGTGCCTAGAGTACAAAAGAATATTATTCTATATATTTGTTACTGGCCGACATCGGCGTTTATTGTTGGTACAGTTGTTATTGTGGGTGTAAATTTCTTGATAATGTTGAACATCGTTCTTTCCTCCGTCAACCATCATAATTCTTTTAGAATATGAATTTATTTACCGCACACCGTGAAAAGCTTTTCATTAGCCATGACCACACATTTTTGCGAAATTCTGGTAACAAATAATGTATACAAACATGTGCGCATGTATGTACGCATAATATAAGCGCACACGTGCGTCACACCACACACCAACATACCATACCACACCGCATCACACCACCCTACACACACTAGCACTGACCACTTCCCAGCACCTACACCATCATCCACACACCTACACATGCACACACGCACACGTCAGTGTCACCAGCCAGCTCCCTTCCACGCGCGCGCACACGCACGCACACGCACATGCACTCTCTCAAATACATACGCACGCGCACCTTCGTTGTGAGATCACCACTACTTTATTATCTACCCTACTTCCTAGCTCTCCTGTGTGACCCCTCTGTCCAGCATTGTCCATGATAGATCGCTAGCCAAAATACTTTTTTTTCGATTTTCTGTCCCTGTTTATTTCTGTGTTTGTTTTTTTCTGTTCAAGAGCGTAGGCTTGAAACGTAAAAGATTGGCTCACTTCCCAAGCGTTAAACTAATACATCTGTTTGTTGTTTACACACCCATCTTCGTCTTTTGTTTTTTTTCTATACAAATTCTCGCTATATATACGTGTTCATGTGTCTGTCTGTCTGTCCGTCTATCTGTCTGTCTGTCTGTCTGCCTTGATACAAACTCATTGAGATGCGCACATGCGTATACCAGCACATATACACACGTTATATAATTACGCTAATTTATAGCTGAAGGCTGTAGAAGTCTTTAAATCTGATTTTCGGATTTCGGCTGCGTGGTAAGGAGTTTGCATCCCAACTACATGGTTCCGGGTTCAATTCCACTATAGCCTTGTGACTGCTTCTGATCCATGGAAGCTGAAAGAAGCTAGCTGTATATGTGTGTCTATGTCTGTGTGTTTCTCTGTTTGTGCTTATCCTCCATCACCACTTGACAACCCGAAATAATAAGCACCAGGCTTAAAGTATAATTACTGACGTCGAATTGCTCGACTAAAATTCTGCACGGCAGTGCTCCGGCATGGCCGCAGTCTAATGACTAAAACGAGAAAAAGATTGACATATTTGATTATGATAAACTTGAACTGTGATGCTAAGGAATACTTTTAGTGCGAGTATGTTTGTAATATGTGTCCGTCCACAAATATTTGAAGGCTGATAGGTTGGACAGTGTAAATTGCATGTGTATTATCAATCAGTTCTATTTCAAGATTTCTTGCCCATAGATAAAGAGCCAGTTTCTAACCTAGATTCAAGGCTCCTTCATAAGCATTTCAACAACAGGGTATGTATGTATGTCTCTCTGTCTGTCTCTCTCTCTCTCTCTCTCTCTCTCTCTCTCTCTCTCTCTCTCTCTCTTCCTCTCTCTCTCTCTCTCTCTCTCTCTCTCTCTCTCTCTCTCTCTCTGCATATATGTATGTATTTATGTATGTATATATACATGCATGTTTGTATATATGCATGAATGCCATTATTTGTATGTATGTATGCCATTTCTTGTCAACAGAGGAAGAGCCGGTTTCTGACCTAGATCCAAAGCTCTTCATAGAAAATTTAACATTAACAACAGGGTATGTATGTATGAATGTATGTATGTATGTAATTATTCAGTCTATTTCAAGATTTCTTGCCAATAGAGAAAGAACCAGTTTCTAATCTAGATCCAAGGGTCCTTCATTGGAATTTCAACATCAACAACAGGGTATTTTTATTTGTATGTATGTCTGTATGTATGTACATATTTGTATATTTTATGTATGTATTCTCATGCATATAGTTGCATTTCTAGGCATGGTCATATATATTAAATTATGAACTTCTGGAAGGTCTTAAAGATTTTTACAGTTCCAGTGATGGATTGGATCTGTTGTCTTCGAGTATGTATGTATGTATGTATATATGTACGTATGCATGCATGCATGCATGTATGTATGTATGTATGTATGTATGTATGTATGTATGTATCTATGTATGTATGTGTGTATAAACGTGGTTCCATAAATTTGGATTCCGAAATTTGGTTTCATAAATTGGATTCTGAAATTTGAACGTAAACATAAATAAATCTAACGTCAAAGCAATCATTTAAATCAAAAGTTCATGACACAAATCGGCTGCCAGACTACATCATTAATTATAATTAAAAAATAAATAGTGAAACAAATAATCTAGTTTGCTTTAAATTCGCACAAAACTACATCATACAAGCATGCTGAGTAACCATTAGACAAAATTTACAGTTTAGTTGTCTAAAACAAAAAAAATTAGCTACATGAAAAATTTAATTTATCCCCACTCTAGCTATTTATACAAATCTTTCAACATTGTTCTTACAAGAAAATAGCTAGCAAAATTACTAGACAACCAGCCACAAATGCAGGGCTCAAAGTTCACACAAATATTACAATAACGTAACTTAAGAGATTTTTGTACTCAACCAGATGCGACAGAGAAATTATTTAAATCTGACAAGCAAAAGTTCTGGCGACTTCCTGGAGCATAAAATGAATCCATAAATGCCTAACACAAAGCACAAAGTGCATAAACTAAACTGGCAATCATAGCTTCCAGAATCCAATTGAGCGACCTTGTTTCACAGAAAAAAAACTGCCACAAAAACTGAGCGTACAATTATCTCTTCTTATAAAGGTTTGCCAAGGCCCAGCCAATTTGTTAGTTTCACAGTTTGGCTATTTACACCTAACATGCCCCATTTTGACAATGGATGTCATCCTGATCTTACAGTGCAGCATGCAAAACTGTCTGTTTACCTGTTTACCTGTTAAAATTTATAATGCAGAGTAGGTAACACTGTCCAATAATAATATTATAATATACTGATAACACAGGCCAAATTTTTAAGAAAACCTTAATTTCCTAACCATGTCTATGTGTGTCTTTGTATTTGTGTTTGTCCGCTATCATCGCTTGACAACCGGTGATGCTTTGTTTATGTCCTGTAACTTAGCCCTTCAGCAAAAGAGCCGATACAATAAGTACCAGGCTTTAAAAATGAAGCTCTGGTTGTGAATGGTTCGAACAAACCCTTACAAGGCAGTGCACCAGCATGGCTGGAGTCAAATCACTGAAGCAGGTAAACGGAAAAAGGTATATATATAGACGTGTATGTATTCTCGAGCGTGTATGTGAGTACTCGCGTGTCGAAGCAAACGTTAAAATGATGCTATTCTACAGGAATATGACGCATAGCAACGCAACACTTACTAATGGTTTGACTCCATGCTAAAAGTGGAGTCTTTTTTTTTTGAGAAGATGAAGTTGAATCGGTCTTCAAAAAATGTGCGCATGTATATGAGTGTGTGAGACATGTAAGTGTGTATGTGTGCGTTAATGTGTGCGTTAATGTGTGCGTGTGTGTTCTTGTATTTGTGTGTACATGTGTTTGAATATATCAGTGCGTAAGTCTATATTAGTTGTGCGTGTCATGAGTCCACCTGCTTCTGTATGTTTCCACATGCGTGTACCTCCGTGTATTTTGAGGTGAAGTCTCCTGAAATTTAAAATATTTTTAGTTTTTCTCTTTATACTTTGTGAGCTGAGCTATTCCCTAATCAAATTGAATGCGCTCGTTCTATTATCTGAAATACTTTAATCAGTTTTGGATCTTAAAGTCCATTAGGATTTCGAATTTCCGTTCGTTTTCATAATTAACTAGAGCTACCATATCGGCTCTCTTGTGTATGAAGACTGTGTTTGAAAGATTAAGAACTGCTTGTTTAAAAGTAGAACTCCATTCACTCTATACTGTTTCACGAAAATGATAATACGCAACATTAAATATACAGCCAAAAACATAACATTGCGTTATATTTTTTGTTATTATTTTTAGCCCTAGGTTTCATTAGATGCCGCAGATAATTTGATCATTTCCATTCCAGTCTTGAGCAACACATCCTTATATCCTGTCTTGCGTTCATTAGAAGAGCAATGTGTGATCTTCGAGATATTTTGCAGTTATTTCTATCAGCTCGTGTCTCATTGTGTTTCTATCGTCTCGTTTCTCCACACATAGAATAGTTAATTTGTGTGTAAAGGGAGTATTTAGTACTCTCCCGGTGGCTTTGCAAATGCCTCAGTGATCTTTTAGCAGAATTGTTTCTTTTGTGTGGATATATTACACAGAGAGTGTTCTCTGTGCGTTGGTTTTCATCAACGTTAAATATTTCCGAAATATTGATAACTAATATGATTAGATTAACTTTTATTACAGCGTGGAATTATTTCCGATCAGTCGGTATTTAAGCGATTGAAATAACGTATCCTTTAGTTTGAGTTGAAGAGGGAACTGGCGAGAAACTATGAACAGCTATTGATAAAACAGCTATGTATTCGTTCGACCTGATTGTAATTCAGCCACAGCTACCGTAAATATTTTTTAACTTCTTAAAAACTCTGGATTCTCTTCATACCGATTAAATAATTCTTTCGACACTATGGAGGAGATGGAGACATCTGGATGAAACTATGCCAAACGCTGTGTTTCTCAAACGGAGCATGTGATCAAAATGGAAAGAATTCCTATGCGTTATATACGTGCTTTTCTCAGGCTGACGTAGCTTTAAATGATTACAGAATTTCAGAAAGAGATGTTTCCTTGTGTCACCCGAAAACTGTTCTACGATTCTGTTCATCTTTTTTACGATTCATGGTCTTTTCAAATTTACTTTAATGTATGTATGTATGTATGTATGTATGTAAGTATGTATGTGTAGATAGATACATACATACATACATACATACATACGTACGTACGTACGTACATACATACATGGATGGATGGATAGATAGATATATAGATAGAGAGAGAGAGAGAGAGAGAGATTCGTACATATATACATACATAGCTAAATAGATAGATAGATATATGCATACATACATACACACACACATACATACATACATGCATGCATACATAGACACACATACATACATACATACATACATACATACATACATACATACATGTATGGATAGACAGACAGACAGACAGAGAGGCAGGCAGGCAGGCAGGCAGACAGACAGACAGACAGACAGACAGACAGATAGATAGGTTTCTTTATTAGCCACACAGGGCTCAACACAGAGGGGACAAAATACAAATGTAGAGTTTTTCTTTTCGAGGGGGTCGAAAACAAAGCAGAAAAAAAAAACAAAAGTGGGGACAACGATGAAAAAAAAACATCGCAAAACGTTTGGGGTATTTACAAAAAATATGAAATAATACAAAAAATTCCCAATAAATGGGGAGGTTATCCGTGGAAAGAAAAACCTACGAAAAGACCACGGTAACCTCGATCTTTAGCGTCACACTTTGTTAAATAAAATCTCTTTTATTTAAGCAAGAAACGTGAGTAACTCTCTGTTTACAAAATTTTAAAACGTTTTATAGAATCATGGTCAAGGTGGCTTCGTCATTTATACGTGCCATTCTTGCTACATGTATCCATCTTTTTGCGAAACATTTGCTAGACAACACTTGCCTCTCTACTCTCACCTTCCTTTTCAAGTGATACTTGAAAAAGTTGATGAGAGATTGACCAGAGAGGAAAGTATTTGTCTCTAATCCTTTCAGACGCGTCCACCAGATGCATTCTTTGGCCATAGCCACAAGTACGATAAATACAGCTCTTCCTTCCCGTTTAAAGGAAGGAGGCGAGATAGATAGATAGATAGATAGATAGATAGATAGATAGATAGATAGATAGATATAGATAGATAGATAGATAGATAGATAGATAGATAGATAGATAGATAGATAGATAGATATGTGTATGCAAATTGAATAGCAATGTCATAGGCTACTTAACACGAATAGAATATTTTAACAAAGTTATTAAAAGCTAACAAATTATTTTTATTAGCTGCTACTTATGCACCCGTGTGCATGTGTGTGTGGGAGGTCGGAATAAGTAAGAGTGAGTAAGTAAGTATGTACTTGCTGTTTAGAGTCACGGATAAATACAGACAGAGAATACTTGATAAACAGATGGAACGACTGACACACAAACAGAACGATAGTTACATAAATATACAATTATAAATACGCATGCATTATATGCCTGAATGAAATAGGCGCTAATAAATTATTCGGGAACAAAACGTATTGCCATAATGAGTCAGTATGGGAAATATGCAAAAATATGCAAAGAAAAACAAATTATAAAGTACATATTAAACGAGAGAAAACATTTACATACTAAAACATACACACTCATGTGTATGTATGTACGTATGTATGTATGTATGTATGTATGTATGTATGTATATATTTATATATGTATATATATATATATATATGTGTGTGTGTCTGTGTGTCTGTGTGTGTGTATGTATTTGTGTATATGTGTATGTGTATTGATGTATGTATATGTGTATGAATATTTATATATATATATATATATATATATATATATATATTATATTATATACATACATACACACATATCTATATATAGGGAGAGATGTATCAGTGTGGTCATATGCACGTATGTATGTACTTACACACTTTCATACTGTTATACATGCATAGACACAGACACGCAAACACACACACACACACACACACATACACACACACACACACACACACATACAGACACACACACACACACACACACACACACACACACACACACACACACACACACACACACACACATCTTGGGTATTTGTTTGTATTCAGAACTCGGACAGAAAGGGGATGTAATGTTATGTTGAGCGTTGAATGGACCCTAATAGGTTATAATGGAAAATGCATTAATAGAATTTAGGATTTATTGTGGAATCTATACAGCTGCTAGACCATTATTTAAATTTAATGTTATGTGCAGAAGTTGACACCAATAACATTTGTTTCAAAGTAACAACTGGAAAAATATGTGCTTTTTTTTAATTCCTCATAATGTACTTAGGCTGCTTTTTGTTACATTCACTCAACAGTTGTCCTTTTGTGAATACCCATGATATACAAATAACTTCACTCGTTAATGTTTCTCGCAGAAACAACTCCGTTCGAGCATTCGCACCGATTTTCTACGAGTTATTATCACCGGGATATACATTAATTACTTTATATATATGTATATATATATACATAGAGAGAGAGAGAGAGAGAGAGAGAGAGAGAGAGAGACAGACAGACAGACAGAGAGACAGAGACAGAGAGAGACAAAGACAGAGAGAGACAGCCAGACAAACAGATAGATAGATAGATAGATAGATAGATAGATAGATAGATAGATAGATAGACGGAAGACAGACAGACAGACAGATAGATAGATAGATAGATAGATAGATAGATAGATAGATAGATAGATAGATAGATAGATAGATAGATAGAAATATGTGTGCATATACATACATATTCCTATATGTTTAACTGTTCAACTGTTTAACTTGTTTCAGTCATTTGACTGGGGCCATGCTGGGGGACCGTTTTTAGTTGAGCAAATTGACCCCAGGACTTATTCTTTGTAAGCCTACTACTTATTCTATCCGTCTCTTTTGCCGAACCGCTACGTTACGAGGACGTAAACATACCAGCATCGGTTGTCAAGCAATGGGGACAAAACGCAGACACACAAACACACATATATACGACGGGCTTCTTTCAGTTTCCGTCTACGAAATCCACTCACAAGTCTTTGGTCGGCCCGAGACTACAGTAGAAGGCACTTGCTCAAGTTGCCACGCAGTGGGACTGAACCCGGAACCATGTGGTTGGTAAGCAAGCTACTTACCACACAGCCACTCCTGCGCCTAATATGCATATATATATATATATATACATATATATATATATATATATATATATATATATATATATATATATATATATATATATATATATATATATATATATATATATATATATATATATGCATATTCTTTCCTAATATTAGACGTTTGACCGAGGTTTTAAGTAAAATTGCCTTTTCAGTTCTGCCGTTCACGCTCCTGCACAGAGGCCTTATCTGGTTGGTTCCATGTAAACTTTGGTACTGTGTGGTAGTTCCATGTGAGTCATGATAGAACGTTGTAACCCATTCCTCCATCTATACAAAGCCTGTAATTAGAAATTCTGATTTGGTGAGTCTTTGGAGTATCATTTTCAGCAGGTTCTGTGACAATTGATCTGTTGCATTCGTTTATGAAACACTAACATGTCTGATGGTAACAGTGTTTCATATTAAGATGAATATTCGTCATAGCATTAATACGCCGGTTCTATTAATTATGTAAATATGTGGACTTCAGATACATCTAAGCATGGAAAAGAATAGTAGTGTAAAATTGTTTGAACACAAAGCAAAACTATTATATTTTGAATCCTTTTTTAATTAGAAGCTATTTGGTATACTTCAGCAAATTAGTCTCATTTTAATGACAGCAGATATATTTCTTGAAATAACTAAGCATTTACCAGTTAGCTGAAGCAGTTTACTGGCTGCATTTGTTAGACTGACTATTTTCAGGTTTTCAGCTTAAACTTCCATTTCAGCATTAAAGTGACGTTTTGTTCTAAAGAGTTTCTTCTCGGTTTTCATATATAAATAATGACGTATGATAGTTATTATAACAAGACACTATAGCCATATCCAATAGAAAATTAGCTCACGCATGCAATATGGCGCGCACTCACACTTCCTGTTCCTTCATCACGCCGAGCAATATAGGCAGAGCTAATTCTGTCTTTACTTTCATGATACGTAATGTATTTTTGAGCTAAATCGACAACATTTATGATTAGGCAAGACAGTGAGGAAGGGAGAGCAACGGAAAGGAAGTGAACGTAAGAAAGTAAAAGCCTGTGAGAGAATAACAGCTTCTCAAAGTATTGTATCTATAATAGCTTAAATAATAAGTACAAGCTAAAAATTAAACAAACAAGCAAAGAGCCAAACATTGAAACCTGAACCAAATAATGTTTCTGAGAGTAACAGCAACAAGAGAAATACGCTAATTACATGAAATAAATAAACACCTAAATGAAATATAAAATAGTGAGAAAACTCATTACACACCTAATGTTATTGCAGTCATTGATACATTTGTCTCAGTTATTGTGCTCTTGTATTGCAAAAATTGACTTGTTTTTCTTGATGTGATGGCGTGACGCGATCGAACGTGACTATACGAGGAGTTGAGAGGCATAAACAAATCTTAACTGGCAGGAGAGTCGTCCAAACAGAACAAATTGACATGAGGTCAACAAGTTTCTTGTTTCATCGTATGGCTGTCAGATAAAAATTATGTTGACGTTTGTATATATATATATATATATATATATATATATATTATATATATATATATATATATATATATATATATATATATATATATATATATATACATTTGTGTCTGCCTGTGTATGTATGTATATGCACATTTGTACGCATGAATGTATATGTGCATGTATGTTTTTTTATAAATATATACATATATATATGTACATACATACATATATATATATATATATATATATATATGTGTGTGTGTGTGTGTGTGTGTGTGTGTGTGTATGTATGTATGCTTGTATATATGTATATAATGAAATTTTGACATATGACATGACAGATGGTTATACAGAGTTATACGATTACTTACATAAAAGAGGCACACATATCCTTTCGATTGTGCATGAAGATGTGACGGTGTACGCGTGTGTATGCGTGTGTGTGTGTGAGTGAGTGTGTGTGTGTTTGCGTGTAAGTGTGCGCTTGTGTGTGAGTGTAATGAGAGATATATATAAAGATGTAACAGTTTTCGAATTTAGCAAAAGGGCATTAATCTTGACTGGAGATAGTTAATCGATACCATTTACTCTTGACGGGTATTCTATTGCGTTGACCTTAGCGGGATTTGAACCGAAAACGTAAAGAGCCGAAACAAATATCGCAAAGCATTTTGTCTTAATTTGTAACAACAATTTCAGTTGGCTGCACTGGGCCTGAACCCCTAAGCTTTACAGCAGTTTGTTAAATTTGCATCGTTACTATTTAATGCCATATTAGTTGTTATCACAATTATCTTGCCTTAATATTGCTGACACCTCAGAATATGTATCCCACTATCATTATTTTTTACCTCTATCTCCCCCTGTCTTTGTTACTTTCTGCATCTCCCATTCTCTGCATATGTTCGTGAACGAATGATCGAAGGAGGAAACGAGAGCGAGAAATGAAAATATTAGATATAATAAATTAGAACACTGATACTTTTATGTGGTAACATAATATATATATCATGTCCCTTCAATTCTTAGTCTTAAATTGTATGGTTTACGGATTTATCTTTCGCAAATTTCTCAATGTAATGCGATTGGTTTAGGCTCATTTGCTGCACCCTTTCTCACACACACTCTCTCACCCTCTCATTCTTTTTGACTCACTTCTCTTTCTCCATATATACATACCACACTATATATATATATATATATATATATATATATATATATATATATATATATATATATATATATATATATATATATATATATATATATATATATATGCGCGTAGCAATCAAGGGTTGTGGTTTTGCGAAACTTTTCTGCTGCTAGATGCATTGACATTCAGCATGTCTACGATAAATAGATAGATAGATATATAGATACATAGACAGACAGAAAAACAAACAGACAGACAGGTAGATAGATAGATAGATAGATAGATAGATAGATAGATAGATAGATAGATAGAGACAGACATACTCGGATGTTGCAAGACATCTGCAAAATCCGTGTATGTCCGTATGTCTGCCATGTACGACAGTCAAAGGCTAGGTCTTTTAGTAGGAAGTTAACCTTTGTCCACGCATGAAAGTCTCCACTCAACAGTAAAATATATGTGTATATATATATATATATATATATATATATATATATATATATATATATATATATATACATATATATATATATATATATATATACCGTGTGTGTGCTTGTGTTGCTGCAACTACTTTACCTGAATTCTCATCAATTCTAATTGTTTGCTTTTGTTTTCTCATTTAATTGTAGGTAAGTTCATTTTCAAATTTCCATTCGTGTTACCATGGATGTTGTATTAGCCCATCAATTTACAAATCACAAAACCAGGTAAGCAATGATTCATCAATATATATATATATATATATATATATATATATATATATATATATATATATATATATATATACACAAATATATATGCATATATATATATATATGTATGTGGGTATGTTTGTATATGAGTATATATATATGTATATATATATATATATACATGTACATACATATACATTTATATATATATGTGTATATATGTATATATGTATGTATTCGTGTATTTCTGTGGTTAATTTTACTAGTATCTATTGCTGTATCTTCAAGTCAAAACTTGTGTCGTAATGTAATTCTTTCAAAAGGAAAAATAACTGTTTTTTGATCTCGGTCGTTAGTCTTACCTTCTGTCGGAAGAGAATCAGTCATTAAGACAGCAAAGATGTGATTGACGCAACAAAAGTCAATTGTTAATGAGGGCAACGATCTTAATGATGATTGGCTTACGATGAACATTATGTTTAGTGTTGTCCTAGTGAAAATATTGCTTGTGATCCTAATACACCAACCATAACTGTCACTTGACTTGCAAATATGTATACCTTGGTGGTGAGACTATGCTTTTGCTTATTGCATTTCCTACATCATTTCGAGAACATATTCACTCCTACTCAGACTTCTCGCCTTTGGACCGCAGATCTAAAATGTGACAACGAGCGGGAATGAGAGCTGCACCATCAGTCAGATATTCTTTATTTTCAGCTGAATAAATTACACCAATTTGAAACGAGGTTCCTTGCTTGAAAGCATTGCGTGACTCTCCCTCCAGCGATCGATCCCCTTATATTAGGGGTGAGAGGTCAACATTCAAATCGCTAGACAATGAATCATCTTGAAATAAATTCCTCTATTTTCAAATGCATAAAAACCAGCTATGGTCCATACATGTAGGTTATTAAATATGTGGTTCAGCGCAGTACTTTTGGGATCTGACCCGGAAGTCGCTTTCGGTAGGCGAGTTCAGAACCGTCTGCGATTCAGTCCAGATCTCGAGAAAGGTGTTAAACGGTAACCTTTGAGTTGCATTTTCCTCGTGGGGAAGATATGGAAATCCGCAGGTGCTAAATCTGGCGAATAGAGGGCAGATGCTGAAGCGATACCGTTTATTTGTTTTTTTTGTTTTTTGGCGAGAAACTCACGAGTGAAGAGAGCTTGGTCACAGAGCGCATTGTCGTCGTGAAGAATCAAATTCTTCATGCTCCACAAATCAGGTCGCTTTCGCCGAATGTTCTCTCTCAAACGCTTCAAACGTTGCAGGAGAACTCTCGATTGATGGGCTGGCATTGGAGAGCTTATTTTCGATGCTTAATACCGCGGATGTTGAAAAAAGCGATGAGCATGCTCTAGATTCAGCTGCGACTCTGCCGTGCCTTTTGAAGCGCCCGTGCCAAACAAAACATTGCCTCAAAACAGTGCCTCATCGCCGCAAGCTTGCCGAAGCATACTGAATATCTCTGTATCAGACTTCCCAAGTTTAATGCAAAATTTCATGTTGGCTCATTGTTCTAACTTCCTGACTATGACTAAAATCGCTACAGAATACACGTGATCACAAACACACTAATTTCTCTTGTAAACTAAACAGAACAATGTTACTCGGCACATTACTTCTCGAATGTCACAGGTAGCCCTCACTACGCACGCAGACCTGTGCTGCCATCTGTTACCACGCTAGAGAACTAATTCGGGAATTTTCTGATACAATTTCGTACTTGTCTCACTAAGTAGGCCATGCCTCATCACCTCTTAGTGGCAGTGAATTGAACGCTTTGGCATTATTTAAAATAACTCTACATTTCTGAACTGCAGCAGATTTCTTTCGTAAATACAGAATATATCGTGTAAAAATATTATTTATATTTTTTCAGAATTTAAATGATAAGATTTGGATTTAGTTCAACAAGTGATATTTTGTCTTCAAAATAAATTGGTTATCTAGACAAGAATTCGATTAATTTCCTACAAAATTGATAGATATGTGACCTGAATACGAAAACTTCGAAGTCCTCCTTATAACAAAAATAGACATTTTCAATGAGATTTATTGCTAACGATTGCTCCCTTCCATAGGACTTGACTGGCGATGTCTTTAATTTAATTTCTACTTCTTTCATTAACCTTATTTACTAACAAACTGATCTTATAGATACATATATATAACTGAACTCGTTTAACAGAGTTAACCTCTCGGAAATGTGTCAACGTCTTCTGAAGTTGTTTTCCAAATAACCTTTCTTTGCAGGCTATATTATATGATGGGGAATATGAAAATTGTGTATATATATATATATATATATATATATATATATATATATATATATATATATATATATATATATATATATATATATATATATATATATATATATTTATATATATATATATATATATATATATATATATATATATATATATATATATATATATTATTTATATACATAGGGTGATAGATTGAATATTAATTCAATTCAAAACCAAGTGGCCTAGCATATAGAAAAATCTGAAAATTCAGAAACAAATTGTAGTACACGTGTTTTATTATTTTTATTTGTGGTTGGGTCATTGATGACCTCTTTCTAGCATATTGGATGTCCACCTAGTGGTCGTCCCTTATACACGTATATATATATATATATATATATATATATATATATATATATGTGTGTGTATATATATATATATATATATATATATATATATATATAAATCAAAATAATCAACACGGATTTTAAAGATGGTTGCAGTACGCACGTTTCATGCTACTCCATTTATTTAAGTAATGCGAGCATTACATTAAATGCAATATGTAGAGCAATATCCTTTATAGCCATGTCCATGCATAAATGCTTACACCTTCCCTTTCCTTAGAAGTGATTGTCCCTTATACTATTACTACTAAATAAGAAACAAAAAATCAGAGACAGTTAGAATTTTTGCCTAGAACCAATTACTAGCCTGATAGACTTGACTATGTCAAGATGGATTTTTATGTATTCTTCCTCCCACTTGGATTTGAAATGTTGCCACAATTATAATATGTCTAATCTACTGTAATTTTCTGCATTTTCGTGCAGCTGAAGATTGCTCTACATATTGCATTTAATGTAATGCTCGCATTACTTAAATAAATGAAGTAGCATGAAACGTGCGTACTGCAACCATCTTTAAAATCCGTGTTGCTTATTTTGATTTGTTGATCACCTAGTTTTTTGGAATGGTTTTTATATAATACCATACCATACTATATTCTGGTGCCTAAACATAAGTACCATATTCAATTTTTGAATCTCTCTCTCTCTCTGTCTGTCTCTCTCTCTCTCTCTCTATATATATATATATATATATATATATATATATATATATATATATATATATATATATGTATGTATATATATATGTATTATGTATGTATGTGTGTATGTATGTATGTGTATATGTATGTTGTAACGTTTAAAGGAAGGAAGGGGTATTATTGAAGAATCGCTCATTTTTCATGCTGAACTAAAGCGAGCTGCCTCGAAAATGCTTCGCCAGTGTAGTTAAAGAGAAAAGCTGTCTGCTGTATCTGCGGACGTATATGTTTGTCAAAAGCCGGGATCATTATTCACCAGCGGTACTATAAGGGCAAACTATAAGGCAAACACTGGGTGCACAGTGTTCTGGATGGTCAGTGACGGCCTACTTCATTCAGGAGGACATAGCCATTATGTGTTTATTATAAGTCACATGATTTTCGTGGGCTTTTCTTGAGCTTTTCTTTTCCTTCTCTCCGGTACAAGCCTCTTAATGATGAAGAGCCTTGCACGAGGCGACACACCACATTTTTCCGTCATAAACTGAGTATCAACCTAATACACTCATAGCGCACATACCTTTGACTTTTGTGGCTTTTATTTTTGTTTTTATATATGTGTGTTTGTGTGTGTATGTGATGTAAGCAGAGAGGGTTACATAGATACATACATACACACATACACAGTGTACGTACTTTTGTATATTGAATATGTATAATTGTACGAATGTGTATACGTTTTAGCAGTATACTTAGGATATATATATATATATATGCGTGTATTTGCTGACATGGGCTAGCCATACATTTACCTTTATATAGATCTATGTTTGTCTGTGAAATTACATTAGAATCGAATTAGTGCCATTCATATTATATATGATCAATAACTAATATTCACACAGTCATAGAATTTCTAGCGACGAATGGATGGCACACTACTTGTTAAATTCCCAATTATTTCAAGTGGACAAATATTTTAATTAAATATCGGTTTAATTCGATCAGCTTTATCGAAAACAGATACATATATATATATATATATATATATATATATATATATATATATATATATACGTATACATTGTCTGGCGTAGTTTTAACAGACGTCGGTTAATCTTGTGTTCCTATTTGGCGAGTTTTCTGAATAGTACGCAGTTTTTCAGGCAAATATTTGTTCCGGGTGATATTTAGGGGACGACATTCCTTTGCGATTGTTTTATACAGGATATCCTACAAACAGCAGTGTATTCAAGGTAAATGTCGCAGGCTGAGGCGCTGGGAATCAAACATGTAAATAGCTTTAACCCGAAAAACTTTGATAGCAAAGTTAACCAAAATAGAATTTGAACTCGAATGAATGTCATGTTTTCAATTACAAATAATAGGGTTTTTTTCTAATTTTTGGCACAAGGCAGCAATTTTGATGCGGAGTGTGGAATTCGATTGCATAAAACCCTGTACTCAAGTAGGGCTTTTGTTTCCGCGACCCTAAAATGATTGAAGGTAAATCTATTCTTGAAATGCCGCTAAGCATTTTGTCAGTCATGCTAAACATTTATGCTTGTTCACCGCATTTAAAATGCTTTCAAATTTTGGCAAAAGGCCTGGAATTTTAGGCAAAAGGTAAGACAGTTACATTGACCTCCTGTGTTGAACTGGTATTTATTTTACCAACAACAAAAGGATAAAAGGTATTTATTTTTCTCGGCAGTATTTGAACTCAGAACGTACAGAATCGGAAGAAATTTCAACGCATTAACGATTCTACTTGCTTTACTCGTGCTCTGCAGTTGATTTGGCTCGAAATCTGTATTTTGTGATATTTCGTTGCTCAGAATATTAATAGATTCACCATGAGTCAAATCAGTCATTATAGTACATCAACTCCAAGATTGTTAGATTTAAAGAAGTTTTCCGAACGAAAAATACAGTGTGGTGTTCCACGATGTACATTTGGCTATTACATACAATAGTTTCAGAAGCATTGCCTCATATTTTCTTTCTATTATTAATGTTATTAATAATGACTAATACTTCTGCTAGCAGAATCGTTTGCACACCGGACTAAAAACTTGACATTTCGTTCGTCTTGATGTTCTGAATTCACATTTCTCCGAGTCTAACATGGCCTGTCATCCTTCGGGGTTGATAAAATAAGTAGCAGTCGAGCAATAAGGTTGATCTAATCGACTAGCCCCCCCCCCCCCGCCGGACTTGCTGTCCCTGTGCCAAAAATTTTG
>NC_142932.1:25320444-25325444 GCF_046866305.1 Octopus bimaculoides | reverse complement strand
ATATATATATATATATATATATATATATATATATATATATATATATATATATATATATATATATATATACATATATATATATATATATATATATATATATATATATATATATGGGCGAATATACGAAAAAACAAAAACAGACGAGGACAGGTGGTGTAAATAACAAAAGGATGTATTAGTATGACGCTCGGGAATACGGAAAGTCTTTGACGTTTCGAGCTACGCTCTTCAACAGAAAGAATACGGAGACAAGGAGAAAAACACGGAGAAAAAAAATTGAATAGTGTCAGATCCAGAAGGAAAGAAGGTAGAATACAAAGTGGAAAAGTTCAAAAGTTCAAAAGTTTTTTAGACGTCGTGGTATATTGAAGCGATTTCCAATCAGAAGATGGGTTCAGTGTAATCCGTGGGTAGGAGAGGTGCAGCCGGAGGGTATTAAAGTTCGTGTGATGAGAGGAGACAGGATTAGCTGGTGCGACCACGTGAGCGTGTATTATATGTGGGAGAATATACGAAAAAACAACAACATATATATATATATATATATATTCACGAAAACGTCGAACGATAAGAATGAGTGCACCACACAGCATTGAAGGATACGATTTATTTATTTGTGAATTAAGGCTACCATTGTTTTCATGCTAAGAAAAGTAGGAAAATGTCTTAGTGTCTGAGCAATTCTTTCAAGCTGATCACATGGAGACAGTTGTTCGCTTCCATTTTGAAAAACGCATACGCTATACACTCGCTTAATGTGTGTGTGTTTGTGTGTGTGTGTGTGTGTGTGTGTGTGTGTGTGTGTGTGCGTGTGTGTGTGTGTGTGTGTGTCTGTGTGTCTGTGTGTCTGTGTGTCTACGCGTATATATTCCCACCTATGTATAATGAAGAATTTCATGAATTACAACCATCAAAACTAAACAAATAAAAGAACAGTATTCAAGAAAGAATGTATAAACTATTATATACGTATATGATTTATAGAAGGCAACGAGCTAGTAGAATCGCCAACATGCCGTATAAAATACTTTGTGGCATGTCTTGCGGCTATTTACATTCCTAATGCAAATTCTACCGTGGTCTATTTTGCCTTTAATCCCTTCTGGAGTGGCTAAAACAAATGACGGTTGAGCACTGGGATCCTTGTAAACGACCAGCTCTTTACTCCATTTTTCAGGCCTTGTGCCTCTTTTAAAAAGGTGTACATGTCTTACAATTGTAAAAGTGTTTCGATGTCGAAGTGACAAAACGCTTCGCCTTAAATCATTTCCACAATTGTAAGGCGTACATAAAATAATTGTATGCGTACGTATTGGTACGTAAGGACCAGTGTTTGAGCGCAAGTAGATATCCATAGATATATATGCCTATACATATATGTATAAGTGTATATGCATTTTTATTGACATAGATGGACATAGTTTTATATGCGTGTGCCTAACTTATCTGAAGATCTTTTGCACCTAGAAGTGAAACCCAAAGCCGTAAGAGATTGACTCGATCAAAATATGTCATTCATTTCTAATATGGTATTCCGTGATCATTTTTCTGGCAGTATATATGTATGTACGTCTCTATGCATATGTGTATCTATGTATATAGGACATAGAAGAGAGTCAGATATTCTCCGTATAGAATACACTTAGAAGTGCTCAAGAGATTTAAAAACTTGAGTGAGTATAGGAGTTTATGTAGGTAAAAGCCAGTTCGACAGATCAATAGATAAAGTATATTAAGTACATGAAATACAAAAAAATGTGTATATGTTTGCATACAAAAGTTCCGACTTACATAGAATACGAATGATATAGAGAATTAAATAGGCTGAAGAAATGCATTACAAATCCAACAGCTGTTTCCGGGGACTCTGTGGTCAAAAATAATGTTTGGGGATGGATTTCATCGTAAGATGAGACGAGCCTCCTTCTTCAGGAAGAGATCTTACACTTGGGGTGTATATACATATATAATTTTTTTTTGTATCACATGTGTTTAATATACTTTATATATTGATCTGTCTAACTTGCTTATTCCTACATTTACTTCTGTATATGTATATATATATGTAGGTATGTACGTATTATGTATGTATGTTTCTGTGGATATGTACGCATCTTTATATCTGTGTGTTTATATATGCAATGTATATGTTACGTATGCATTCATGTACTTACGCACAAATTATATAGCGGGATTCATACACAAATAGATATACAGCACCATGCTAGTGGGATTGTGCGTGAATGAGACACATGCAGACAGACAGACAGGTGAAGAGAGAAACAGACAGATTGACAGATAGAGAGAGATAGTCAACTAGAGCAAAACAGAGTACGATAAAGTAAAACAGAAAGGAACAAACTAGTAAGGAAGAAGACTGCGTGACTGACTGAAAGTGTCTTGTATAAGTAAAAGGTCAAAGATTTAATATAATAGATACGTTCTATATTTAGACAGTTTTGACGAATATAGACGTTTTTATATACACTTTCTTTACCTTGATTCCGTACATTAGCCTAGAGTGGAATATTTGGAAAAGTTTCATCTTTAGATCAGCAAACGGATCTAAACTTTTGCATGTTCATGCCTTCTTGGTATTTTTAAATTCTTTCTCTCATTCTTTATTTTCTTACTCTATTTCTCTCTCTGTCATTCCCTCTTCTTCTTTCCCTCCTCTCCCTCTCCAACTATCAATATTTCTTATATATATATATATATATATATATATATATATATATATATATATATATATATATATATATATACATATATGCACGCACACACACAGATAAAAGAGAATGCGTGATAGATTGAGTTATGCATAAATATTTTATTAATATGCATTACATACACACCCACACACCTATACACACACGTACATGTATATATATATATCTGTATATATGTGTGTGAGTGTGTGTTTGTATGTGTATGTATATACATATTATACATATATACATACATATATGTATATATATATATATATATATATATATATAGGTAAGCATATATATTATAGACACTTGTGTACATATATATATATATATGTATACACACACACACACACACAGACACACACACACACACACACACACACACACACACATATATATATATATATATATATATATATATATATATATATATATATATATATATATATATATATATATATATATATATATATATATATATATATATACATAGGCAAGCAGATATATTATAGACACATATGTGTATATGCACGTAGGTATGTGTGCATATATGTATATAATTATTATTATCTCTTTTGTAAAAACTGGCAGCAGAAGAGAGAACCGCGCATATATCCATATTATTCGTGTGTGTCAACTACATACATATATGCGTGTGTATATACATGAAAGGAGTTTGTGGAAGATATTCAGTACAAGAGAGAATACTTTTAGTCCACTAATCTCTTAATGGTTTAGGTGACTATTGTGATGTTCTCTCACCATCAGTTTATTCAATCATATCAAGCACACAAAGTAGTAGTGTATGGTACTTAATTTATCGACCTTTCGGTAGAAAACGTACAGTGTGGTATATGTACCGTCATATCGCAAGGAATACACGTTTCGTGTAATGTCATGGACTTAGAATTGCACACTTCTGTATGTTTATTATGTTTATACACGTTTATGTAACTGAGTCTGTAAATTAATCAACCCGAGTTCATATGAAATATATATAGCCCAAGTTATAAAATAGTAAGCTTATGTATATATATATATATATATATATATATATATATATATGTGTATATGTGTGTGTGTGTGTGTGTGTGGGTGTGTTGTTATTATTATTATTAAACTCTTTACTCTTTTACTCTTTTACTTGTTTCAGTCATTTGACTGTGGCCATGCTGGAGCACCGACTTTAGTCGAGAAAATCGACCCCAGGACTTATTCTTTAGAAGCCTAGTACTTATTATATCGGTCTCTTATTGCCGAACCGCTAAGTTACGGGGACATAAACACACCAGCATCGGTTGTCAAGCGATGTTGGGGGGACAAACACAGACACACAAACACACATATATATATACATATATACGATGGGCTTCTTTCTGTTTCCGTCTACCAAATCCACTCACAAGGCTTTGGTCGGCCCGAGGCTATAGTAGAATACACTTGCCCAAGGTGCCACGCAGTGGGACTGAACACAGAACCATGTGGTTTGTTAAGCAAGCAAATTACCACACAGCACTATTATCATCATCATTATTATTATTATTATTATTATTATTATTATTATTATTATTGTCAATGTTTGGAATCGAACGTGGAATCTTGGGATTAGTAGCCCGCGCTCTTAAACACTACTCGCTATGCCTGTGTGTTAATAACAAACAAGATGAGGACAAATATCCGACATATGTAAATAATGTACATAATTCCCCATCTCTTAAATATAGAACTGTATTTATGTATATTTGTAAAGTTTCCTTTGCAGATAGGTGAATGTATGTATCAGTATGAAATGCATAATTATGCGAGTGCATTAGAGTGAGGTTTGTACTACATTTGTTAGTTTCCCCAAATCACTTTGCCAAGATATATATGCAAATGTAGAAACACATACATATATATATATATATAGCTATATATCTATATATATATATATGTGTATATATATATCTATATATATATATATATATATATATATATATATATATATATATATATATATATATATATATATATGCATATATACATATATATGTATATATACATATATATGTATGTATATATATATATATATAGAGAGAGAGAGAGATGGGGAAATTTAATGCATATATACACATGCATGCACACAGGCAAACACTCCTCAACACAGTTACATATATATATATATATATATATATATATATATATATATATATATATATATATATATATATATGTATATATGTATATATATATGTATATATATATATATATATATATATGTATATATATATGTATATATATATACAT
>NC_142932.1:25315636-25317444 GCF_046866305.1 Octopus bimaculoides | reverse complement strand
TGAATATGATGGATATGTATAGTGATGAACTGAACGCTATTACAGCAATATATACCATATATATCTACTTATATATATATTACCGTAATATTAGCGCCAAGCATTGTCTGGTCATCTGCTAAAACGCAAATTCCCTGCAGTAACCCAGGTGAAAATGCTTCTCTTATGGTAAAAAGGTGTAGAAACACCCATATCTGCCCAGCGGCACCATCTGTCTGACTATCAGTATCGATATTTCTGGCTCTTTAGCCGTTTCAATGGAAATACCTAAGAGAGACAACTCTGGATAGACCTTGTCAAAGACATTGCTTTAACCAAAATAGCCCAAACAACTTAGGATTATTTTCACCAGCACCCCAACTAGATCGTACAAATTACCGTAATATCAAAGCGAAACAGTGTTTGGGCATGAATAAAATTTAGTTCGATTATGCCCAAACATTGTGTTTGTAATCGTATACTAGCATATATATATATATATATATATATATATATATATATATATATATATATATATACATATATATATATATATATATATATATATATATACATATACATATATATATATATATATATATATATATATATATATATATATATATATATATATATATATATACATATACATATATATATATATATATATATATATATATATATATATATATATATATATATATATATATATATATATATATACATATGTATATATGCATATGTATATATGCATATATTAATATATATGTATGTATATGTCTGTGTGTGTATGCATCTATACATGTATGTATACATGTATATGTGGACGTAATCATACAATCATACAAACTTATGTATGCATATATTCACATCTACACATATGTAAGTCTTCGCATATATATATATATATATGAATATGTACGGATGCATACATATACATATATGTGCGTGTGCTTAAATTTGTCCGTGTCTTTTATTTTGACTGTATATGCTGCAAAGTTAACATGGGAATATTTTGTAAAACCTGAAATTATATCATAATTTCATCTTGGGAAATCATTCCGATTTCTTCCTTTCATGCAGAGTTTATACTCCTCCGTCTTAATTACCATCATGGCCATCATTGTTATATTTGTCGATGCAGTTTATGATGATGATGATGATGATGACAGCGATGACGACGACGGCTATGCATTTATTTTTGCATTCCTTATCGGCATTAATTTGGCGATAAGAGTGATAGAGTAGCCGACATAACAGTGTTTAATTTCTAACTGTATTTAACCGATGAGTTTTAATATATTACGATTTTTTTTTCTACCGCTTCTGAGATTCAATCCCGTTTATGATCATTCTGGAAGCTATAATATGCGCATCAATGTTACTTTGGAGTATCTGATGAGAGGTCATAACTTCATATCGCTAAATTGAAATTAACGTGTGTCTATAAGAAATTTAGCTGTTGAAGCTAGACTTACTATTAACAGGAAAAAGTTTCAGTTTGGGAATCCATTACTGATAAAGGTAATTTTAGTTAACTTTTGTTGTTAATGCAAGCTAGGATGGGTTATCCAAATATTATCCTATATTTTCATTTTCTTATTCATGAATCGGTATTTCGAGTTTAGTTTGGAATTATTATTTTATTTCTTGTCTTTTACTTGCATCACTTATTAGACTAGTACACATTCTATCGTTTTCTATTGACGAGCTACTAACTTACGCAGGCTCAAACAAACCGATACACAGGTACGTGCGTATTTACGTTTATGTTTGCAATACACACATACACACACAGATATATACACATACATATGTGGGAGGTATGA
>NC_142932.1:25305636-25308136 GCF_046866305.1 Octopus bimaculoides | reverse complement strand
TTCAGTCTTATTAAGACCTCAATTTAAAAGCTTGGAATTAATTATACTTTGCTAAATAGTGTAGGAATCATTAAAGTTTATAAACAGGTCGGAGGACGAAAATGCTATTGTGTGAACGCTAAATAAATAACATCATCAAAATAGGAAGAATATACTTCAGTTTGTGTAAACATATTTAATATATAGAAGCTTTAAAACGAAATTACATATAATTGCTCAGAGGTCTCGCTAGTTAATTCCAACTACTTTAAACAAGGAATTGTCTGTAAGTATAGTGCACCATTCTAATGAATGGAAGGATAATGCAACAGACGTGCATATATGTTCTCACCATTGACGTAAGATTTAGTCTTTCATATTGATAGTCTTTTACTTTTTTACACTTTTACTTGCTTCAGTCATTTGACTGTGGCAAAGCTGGAGCACCGGCTGTCAAGCGATGTTGGGGGAGGGGACAACATACACACACACACACACATATATAGATAGATAGATAGATAGATAGATAGATAGATAGATAGATAGATGAATATATATATAGATAGATGAATATATATATATAGATATATGAATATATATATATATATATATATATATATATATATATATATATATATATATATATATATATATATATATATATATATATATATATATATATATATATATATATATATATATACATATATATATATATACATATATATATATAAGCAATGTTAATTCTCTAAATGAAGTATTAACAGTAACTGCACGATAAAGTGTAGTATATTGCCACTTAAGTGTGGCTGACCCCTAGAGGTGGATGTTACTGTTGCTTTTAGCCCCAGGAGGACATCTCCTCCAGCTGGCTTATCGACACACGACTGTGTCCTGTTTGCCAAGGGAAGTTATCCCTCTCACCTCGATCAGCAGCACGAACGTATCCGGATTTCAGGGTTATTTCCCTTCGTCGGCGTCCGACAGCTGATGACCTTGGTGAGAGAGACAAAAACCTGGCAAAGAATTTCACTTGGTGAGAGAGACAAAATAATTTCACTTGAGAGAGACAAAAACCTGGCAAACCGGCGTCCGATAGCCAGGTTTTTGTCTCTCTCACCAAGGTCATCAGCTGTCGGACGCCGACGAAGGGAAATAACCCTGAAATCCGGATACGTTCGTGCTGCAGATCGAGGTGAGAGGGATAACTTCCCTTGGCAAACAGGACACAGTCGTGTGTCGATAAGCCAGCTGGAGGAGATGTCCTCCTGGGGCTAAAAGCAACAGTAACATCCACCCCTAGGGGTCAGCCACACTTAAGTGGCAATATACTACACTTTATATATATATATATATATATATATATACATACGACGGGCTTCTTTCAGTTTCCGTCTACCAAATCCATATTGTGGCTTTGGTCGGCCCGAGGCTATAGTAGAAAACACTTGCCCAGGGTGCCATGCAGTGAGACTGAACCCGGAACCATGCGGTTCGTATGCAAACTACTTACCACACAGCCACTCCTACGCCTATATAGGACGTAATAGGACATAATTTGTTAAAATATTAATATATTTTTATGATTGTATCGCTATATATTTAAAAATTGTCTGAGTGTGGAAGTCAGTATTGATTCCGGATTCTGAATTCAGTTCTTAGAACTCGGAACTTTGAATGGCAAATCTAACGTTCTCTGCCATTCCATTACATTCGTTAATTGTTATAATATTTGCACAATGCAACAGTCATGAGCAGAATATCGATGACTGAATGACGTTAGTATTTGTTCCGTTTTGCACTTCATTTTATCGACCCCTGGAGGTGGATAGGCAACAAAATCAGAATTCGGAGTTATATTTTGATTTCAAATTTTGGCACAAGGCTAGAACTTTCGAGAAAGAGACTAGGCCAATTACATCGCCCCAAGGGCTGAACTGCTACTTATTTTACAGTCCCACCGAAATGATAAATGCCAAAGTCAACCGGGGCGAAATTTGAACCCAGAACGTAAAAACGGACGAAACACCGCTAAGTGCTTTACCCGACGTGCTAACGGTTCTGCCAGCTCGTGGCCCTAATGCAGAGAAATATATTAAAATACCATGAATTACTTCGTTAGAATCTCTTATTAAAATTAGAACACCATCATTCTTCGGGTAATTAGAATATTAAATACCCAGGGCGTTCAGGATACCATAGTGTTTCTTAACGAGGGAAGATAACGAAGATACAATAAGAGCGAGTTAATGCTAACGGATTTCGTGTTATAATTTTAGTACTAGGATTCTGATAAGAGATTTCTTTTCTTTTTCTTTCTTTTTGTCTGAATTGTTAGAAATTTTGCTTTTAGTTAAACTCCGGCTCTGATTATGTACGTTTGTTTTAACAAGCGTGACTGGGTAGCAATGGTAGTGTTATAATGGGTGAGAGTCTTTTTCGCTGATAAACAGCTAATCTCTGACGTCGTGAGAAAGTCACGGTTTAGGTGGTGACGGAGATGCTAAGGCATCGTTTTGAG
>NC_142932.1:25288136-25298136 GCF_046866305.1 Octopus bimaculoides | reverse complement strand
TCAGTGATAGGTATGGATGCAATCTCTACTGTTTGGGACTGTGAGAAATCTTAAAATACACAGGTGATGTTATTAATGAATTAAAGATCAAATGCCTGCATTTTATCCCTAGAAATTTCTGATACTTTAAACCGATTGTATAAAGTCTTCTCCGATTGCAAGATATGTACCTATAATCATTCAATATAGACTTTAATTACACATAATACGATTCATAAATTCATAAATACTGTTGTATTTTAATGCAATCAATACTAATAACTTATTATTTAAGCTACCTTTACCTACTCTTACTTCGAACAACAGATACCGATGGTTGTAAATTTATATAACTAATAATTTTGTGAAATTATTCAATTTTCTTCTAACCTTAAGTGGTTTCTTTATAATATCTGCTACATCCACCCTACTGATATCCTTCATAATTCTTTATAATTCGTTATAATCCTATAAATGTTGTTAACATTTATTAACATTTAAGCCGTTACGATACTTATAAATTTTTATAACATTTCCTTAATACCTCCAATAATTTTAAATTATTATAGTAGCGATCTGACCTATCTACTTAATCTATATGACTTTCATTGATTTGCTTCATTTTCAATAATAATGTGATGATATTGGTTTATACAAACTTTTGGATTCGTAGTTTTTCGATTTTTTAATGGAAATAGCTGTTCGGTTTTCAGTTGTCTACCAATTCCTAAAATATACATATCTGATGTTTTTAAACTTCGATATTTAACTTGCAAATTTATATTTTATGTTAAAAGATTATTTCCTAAACTACTTTCATTAATCTAGTATACGCATGTATCTATTTCTTCATGCTAATGCTGTATTCCTGCCAATAGTGTTGTTCAGATTCTCTATAAGATTTATTCGAAACCACTTCTATTTAGCAACTTATAGGTTATGATTGCTGGCATTCTGATTATAGCTATCTCTATATATTTTCTTTTCCATTTTTTCCTCTCTATTTTCTTTGCCGCTCCTTCGAAATTTCGCGGGGATGTTATTCTCTGCCTTTTTCTTTATTTACCCTGAATAGTTCTTCGCTGGATCGCCTTTAAATAAAACTATTATTTCTTCAATAATTAAATCTGCAATAAATAACCGGAGTATTTTAATCAAGAAGAAGTAAGTAAATGAATTAGTAACGTTTGAATTTATTAACCATGTTATTCCCTTGATGTATTAAACAATAGAACATAGTAAATAGGGGGTTTTTTCTCTTTTTGAGAACAACTTTGGCAATTGCCTTCTGAAATGTTTCCATAGGGCGAAATGTAATGCTTGGCGCCTGCTATCTGCTGATATACAATCTTGTCTTGCCAGTATCAGCTTTCATGTGTAATGTCACTAAGTTTAATGATATTTTTTTTAGAAGCGATATATATTTTAGCTATTCTACAATTTACAGCCTCGTGTTGCAATCAACCTATGTGGTTTACTGATGGTAGTCACGCCCAGTTTACATTTCTTAAATGCTGGTAACTCTGATTCGAAATCTCACTTGTTGATGAACTGCTGATTCATCAGTACGTCTCTCCTCTCTCGTGTATTTTGGTAATACTGACGAGTTGAGAGTTGTGTAACGTAATTCACTTTATGAACGTTGTTCATGTTACGTACTTGATGCTATCATCTTTACAGCATAATGGAGACTCTTAATGAAACAATCGTAACTATTCTAGATAATCCATTCGACAGTTCTATTAAAAGGAAATCATCATTATTTTTATTAAGTGAGAGAGCAGTGCATGCCATCAAAGTGACACTGGGGTAAAATATACGAAGCCCAGTTTACCCATCATGACTACCCTTCTGATAAGGGCACACCAGTCACATGCATCACAACCATATGTGCGCGATATAGTGGTCTCATATCAAGATAAACAGCTCATGACCTCGTAGGTGGGGCCCAGTTAGAATTTTCTTCAGGTCGAGTAGCCCATCCCGTTCAAAAGGTCCCTGAATAAGATTTGTTTAAGGATGTTGAGCAAAACACCCATGTTTCCAAAGGTGAATTATTCAAATACCAAAGAATTCCTCTCAAAACATGGCTATGATGCTCCGCCACTACTTCTGCTCATGATCAGAGATGCACATATCGTCAGCCACTAAGGGACATATTCAACTGGTTAAGGTCAAACAACTGACAAGCAAATCTGTGGTATTGAGCAGAAAATTTGCTGTAGCCCATCTTTTATACCAAGACAAAACAATGTACAAGATAGAACTTCCAATCAATTAAGATCAGAAGCCATGAGAGCCACTGCCTGGTACTGCATTCGAACATTTATTATTATTATTATTATTATTATTATTATTATTATTATTATTATTATTATTATTAAAATTTTCATCATTATTATTATTATATATTTATATTTTTATTCATATATATATATATATATATATATTTACATATATATAGACGAGTGTATGCATGCATGTATGGATAGAATACATGTACGTACGTTTGTATGAATATATAAATGTATGCATATATATGTATGTATATATATATATATATATATATATATATATATATATATATATATATATATATATATATATATATATATATATATATATATATATATATATATATACATGTATATAACTACATATATGTAATATAAATTTATGAAGGTACGTATGTGTGGTGTATGTATGTAATCTATTTAGCAAAAATA
Organism: Octopus bimaculoides; assembly: GCF_046866305.1. NCBI lineage: Eukaryota > Metazoa > Mollusca > Cephalopoda > Octopoda > Octopodidae > Octopus > Octopus bimaculoides. The sequence goes on along the minus strand of NC_142932.1, from coordinate 25,295,431 downwards.
GTCAATAAGTTAGCATCTATAATGGTGTAATTATTAGTACAAAAATAGATAACAAACACTGCAAATTGACAATTTACAACATTCCCTTACAGCATTAACGCTGCTACTATACAAAAACAAAACCTTCTCACAGCAGTTGAAAATTTATCGACAAATTCCTTCTTTGATTTAGTACTACGGATTCGAATACACTTACAATTATAGCATCATCGTAAGAATGCAGCTGAAAATTCAACGAAAATAGCATTGTTATATTGATAGAGAACCGAAGCCCTTAATTATACCCTACAGTTCCGTTGGCAATGACATTCAGTATAAACTAATAAGCCATAATCTTCGGAAGGATGTCTTAACTCTCGAAGAACAATAACTGGTTTTAACTTTATACATATGTGTGTGTGTGTGTGTGTGTGTGTGTGTGTGTGTGTGTGTGTGTGTGTGTCTGTGTGTGTGTGTGTGTGTATGTCTGTGTGTCTGTGTGTGTGTCTGTCTGTGTGTGTGTGTGTGTGTGTGTGTCTGTGTCTGTGTGTGTGTCGTGCGTGTGCGTGAGTGCGCGAGTGTGTGTGCGTACAGTTGTTTAGCGTGTTATTGCTTCTGTGGTTTTGTATGTTCCTCCATAGAAATACATTTGGCACTGAAGCTACATAGATATATGAAAATTCAATGATCATAGACACAGAAACACACCCACTTGCACGCCCCCCCCCCACACACACACACATACAAATACACACATACGCACATACAGATACACACACACTAAAAACAATTGTGCGTAAACTAAGTAGGTTACACATGTGTTTATAAGAGTATTTTCGCATATATTGTGTACATATAAAACTATGATTGTGGACATAGAAACGGGAGAGAAATTGGAGTTACATGATGCGTATGTATGTGTGTGTGCGCGTGTGTTTATGTATGTGTGAGTACGTACACACACACACACACACACATAGTAGTATATTATATAATTATTTAATTCATTATACTGTTGTGTCTTGTTAACTTGTTTAAAAGATAACGATATGAGGAATTATATAAATATATATAATACTATGTGCGAGCGTGTGTGTGTGTATATACATACACATACACACACATATATTAAATTTTACAGATCGAAAATATCTCTTACAGAACTCAATATCTCGAACAGATTGTGTTCGTATGTTCATTATATTTATTTCTAATCTAGGCACAAGGCCCGAAAATTTTTTGTGGGGGGTTGGGGAGGGCAGTCGATTAGATCGACCCCAGTACGCAACTGGTTCCTAATTGATCGACCACGAAAGGATGAAAGGCAAAGTCGACCTCTGTGGAATTTGAACTGAGAACGGCGTGCTAACGTTTCTGCCAGCTCGTTGCCTTCGTGTGTTTATTACACTAACATTTAACTGTCCATTATAATCTTTCACATTTCTGGGCTGCTAAAAAATTGCGAACAACTAGGGCAAGAGTGAAACCTGAAGTAGATATCCAGCTTCCGATACCGACCACTGGGATAATAAACTTGTGGTGGGGTGCTTGAGTGCGTGTGTACTTAAAACACACGTTTGAGGTTTACGTAATGTTTGATAGAAAATGAATCCATTACTGAGCCTTCCTCCATTACTGAATCTAAAATAATTTCGAATACTCCAACAACGATTTGGAGTCGTTTGTTATATTTGATTCATGTCGAAAATTTTGTTAAGCTGCACCGTTTCTTAAAGTAATACGAAGCATACATGTGCGTGTGTGTTTTCTGTGTGCGCGCGCACGTTTGTTTGTTTGTGTGTGTGTGTGTGTGTGTGTGTGTTGACAGTTAAATAGATAGATAGAGAGATAGAGAGATACACACACATGGACACAGCACTCACACACACGCACATGCAAGCATAAAGTGACAGGATGATGTATTGAATAACCACAACACTTGAGCAAAGAAAGAAAAATACTGAATTATTCGTAAGCCAGTTTCCCTTTTCTTGAACATTACTTCGAATTGGCTGCCAGTCTTTGACGTACTCTTAAAACATCGTCCTCCATTCACTGGAATTTCTCTTCGTATTTGGAGAAATCAAACAAAACCATAAGGCTAATTGGAAAGAATTTTCCAAGAAAAGGGGAGACAATTTATAGAAATCCTGAAATTAAATTTAAATTTCTTGAAACATTTTCATCTTTTCTTTGAGTCTGACTTACGAATATCTCTGTATCTTTGAGTCTGACTTACGAATATCTCTGTATCTTTGAGTCTGACTTACGAATATCTCTGAATTTTTCCATCATTGTCCAAATATGGTAACCATTCAATACACCCTCCTTTAACTTTATTTTTGTTTGAATGTGGGCGAGTGTGCACGTATTTATCATGATGTAGGCTTCCACAACTGTATTAATATTAATACAATCAGGTATCTTCAGGTCATAAACGCATTCATACAAATTACAGCACCGACACATATAGCTACTACAAGACGGCGCAGGCACACAATTTCTCACACGCTAATGAATACTATTTCGAATCTCACATATATACGCCATTATGCATAGCAAACTTATTCGCAATATATTTTCCGAACACTGATGAAAAGTGTAGGAATGACACAGAATGATGATGTGAGAAAGAAAATTATATGAGAAGTCGATAGACAGTAAATTGGCACAAAGAAACTGTAAACAATAGTTTATAGTTCTGTTTAGCCTCTCATTGCGACATACACCATTTTTCTTCATTTTACCGCTGTGTGACATCGTTGATTCTGTTGTCCAGGATAAATTTTAATTTACAGCCTGGGAATCGTCTATTTACTGTCGCCATTTCTTAACATATATCTCTTTCATTTTATTTTGAATCTGTAAAATCTTTAGTATGTTTTATACTTTTCCCGCGCACGCACACATGCTCACACATTCATCATACACACACACACACACACACACATACACTCATATATATAAATCACATCATGTGTGTGTGTGTGTGTGTGTGTGTGTGTGTACGCAATCACTCAGAAACAGAGGCACATACCATCTTTGATTCTGTAGTATTATATTTTTTTTCTTTATGTTGTTATTTATGTTCAATTTTAATTTGAAAATGTCTAACTACAGCAACAAGGGCAACAACAAAAGAAAGAAAGGAAGAAAGAAAGAACGAAAGATAAAAGGAAGAAAGAATGAATGAATGAATGAATGAAAGTCAAAGAAAGATAGGAATTGCCAGAAATGGTGGTTATTTAGTGTTCGCTGGCTTCGGTATCTAATACCATTTCACTTATAAACTAGAATTCTTTAACTGTTTATATTTCATTCCTTTTAGACTTTTTACCTTATTTATTTTTATTGTTGTTGTTTTTGTTGCTAACATCAGCATCAGCAGCATCGTCGTAGTAGCAGCAACTTCATTTCCATTCTGATTGTTTATCGTATTCCTCTTATCTTTCCCTGCCGTTTCCTCGTTGTTTGACATATCTGAATGTAGAAATCTACTCTTCATCTTGTTTTCTTTTCTTTTATAGTAAAATGTCGTCCCTTCTCCAACTGTGTATGTAACTACAATACAGTTAAAGTCATGTTACAGCTCACAAGAATCGAATTAGTTTTTGCCAAATGTTAATCCATTCCATACTATTTGTTTAACCTCAATGGCACTTGTGGTACAAACTTCAAATATGAAATTTACAAGATCGAAAAAAACAATCAAAATTAATAGAAAAGTAACAATTGAGTTATCTTGAGTTTTCATTTGATTTCAAACATTTCTGAATATTATTCTATCACAAATATTTTCGAGACTAGAAAAGAATCAAAATGACAAAAATTGCTGTTTCTTTCTTACCTCTTGAGGCTGGAGAAAGGAGCATTGCTTATTCACTTGGTAAGTTATCCGACCGGTGAGTTTGTTCCTTATTTCTTTACTACCCACAAGGGGCTACTTATAGAGGGGACAAACAAGGACAGACAAACAGATTGTCTATTATATCGACCCCAGTGCGTAACTGGTACTTATTTAATCGACCCCGAAAGGATGAAAAGCAAAGTTGACCTCGGCGGAATTTCAGCTCAGAACGTAGCAGCAGACGAAATACCGATTTCTTTATTATCCATAAAGGGCTACAGCAGACGAAATACCGTTAAGCATTTCGCCCGGCCTGGTAACGTTTCTGCTAGCTCGCCGCCGCTGAGTTTGATCCTGTAGATACTGCCTTTAAAATGTTGGAGGTCAAGACCTGCAGGATTGACATGAGCATGAAATTTCAAAAGTGTAGAGGGACGCTATTCAGGAGTGGTAGAAAAAAAAAGACAGAGAGAGGTGTCAGAATGTCTGAGAGACAGACGTTGGAACGTATCTGTTAGTGACTCAGTCGAGTGGTCCGTCGGTGGATGAGTTCCAAGATGTCTGAGTGCGAAATAACAGCACCGGCCCTGCAGTAGAAACAATACTCCACTGTGTTCCTTACTTGAACTTTGTAAAGTTTCAATAATCGTTGGCGCGTAAACTGTTCACTGTTTCTTTCATGTCACATTATAGGTTATGACAATTACATTTCGCGGCATCAGTTCACTTAGGTATAAATTGGAAACGTGGACAGTTTCCTTAACTGCAGTTACTGCTTTTGTATCTAACACAGGTCTAACCCTTAGATAGCAAGTTGATTAACGATGACATACCAGTTCCCCATTTTCAGTCTTTCTAGTACTTCATTATTCAACATTTTCTGCTTTAAGATGGGAAGATATGAAATGAGGAAAATTTAGTTGCTACATCCATTGAACACTTACAAGCTTTCACATAATATGACATGACCCCCACCTATATCACCGCATTGCAAACTAGTTTCTTTTGTGAGTTTAACATAACAAAGACAAGAAAAAAATCTACCTTAATCTGTTATAAAGAAATCTTTAAATGAGAAAACTTGACAGTATTTCAATATCTCCACATCATTTCAATACGTCCGCACCAAACAAATAAATAAAAATGCATTCAATGGTTTTGGTTATGTTCTTTTCTCACATAATTAGTTCTTTCAGTTCGATGATTCATTTATTTCATATATTTGTTATTAAATTCTTTAATCCATCGTTTCCTGGGATGGTTGATTAAATCTAGGTGCTTCTTTCTTTGCTTATAAAGGTTGATAGTTCATTCGTAAGTTAGGCCATTGCCTTATCATTTCACAGGGCTCGTGATAAATCATTTGTTCCTTGCGAGCTTATTTTCTTTCTTCTATCCTTGACTAATCGTTTTATTCATTCATTTCTCCGATCAAATATTTTTTCTGGTCAAAGCGTTCTTTCTCGGTACACACGCGCGTAAATATATCTACATATAAGTGTGCGTGTGTGTGTGTGTGTGTGTGTGTGTGTGTGTGTGTGTGTGTGTGTGTGTGTGTGTGTGTGTGTGTGTGTGTGTGTGTGTAGTTTGGCTGGTTGAGGCGTTTATTTCACATAGCCCCTTAGATGAAAGGTGTTTTCTTTAATCGAATTATATCTTACGAGTCACATATGGGAGATGGAAACTGTATTGAGCCTGACGTGTGGACTACATCTGTAATTCAAAGGGTACAGTTTCTCACACACCATAAGTCAGCTTGATTCTGACAAGGAATTAAGTTAAGTGTTGACATGCCAATGGAATGTTCAATCGCTTACACGTTAATTCAAGAGCAGACAATTCAGTTACTCCCGTCACCATATATGTCCGTGCATATATATATATATATATATATATATATATATATATATATATATATATATATATATACATGTATACATTTGTATATATATTTGGACTCCTCATTCGCCTAATCACCGAACCTGGAGCTTAACTATAGTCTGTCCACTATATATATACACTATACATTTGTGCAGTGCAAGCTAGGCCCACTGAAAATTATTCACCTGCACAGGTACTTCGTGTACACCAAATCTTTGTAAAATCATTGAATTGGTTGGTTGACAGAAACTTAAAAATTCACTTCTAACTTACATACATTTGTATATATATGTATATACGTATATGTGTGGGTGGGTGTGTATTTAGTCGTTACGATTTGTTTGTTGCAGTCAATTTTATCGACATCAGTGCATGCTTGGTATATTATTATATCGATTCTGTTGAACATTGATTGAGAATGTATATAGCCGTAAGCGTGTACCTCACTGCATTTTCCTCGTAATAACATGTATTTGTTTAGTATTTTTCTATTGTTTGGTTTTTGGGGTAAGTAAGTGGTTGTTTATTTTCCTGTCGTCGCGTTACTAAATGTATAATTACTTACTCACAGTCTTTATAGACTGACTCATAAGCATCAAGTTGGTCGGATAGTCGGTCGTTCTGTCGTTTGATTGGTTAGTTAGTTGCAATAGGTTACTGTTTACTCTTTCGGACATTCATTAAAGAACAGCAATCCACATCATTTAATCGATTTAGTCTACTTACTATTCCACATGGGAAACAAATAATTGATCTGACTTTTACAACGTCTGAATGTGGTCAAATATGAAGTTAATTCAAACTTCTATTCGTACAATGTATTGGTAATCTGACTCCAACTCTTTCTGAACTGGAATATATTTACACACGCAAGCACAAACACGCATGTTCTCTAATAAGTGTGCAAATTGGAATTAAGGTGCATGCATGTCCAAACCCAGAATTGTGCACTTATATAGCACAGTGTAACAAAATCTGACTTTTACAAAGAATATAACTATTTTAAATGGGAAATTAAAACATTACTGCATTTACAAATTTGTAAGAATATACCAAGGTAAATAGTGAGGGTTTATGGACGTGTATACCAAAGATCACAAATGTAAATTCACAGATTTCATGCTCTGAAATACACGCATTTACATACATATGTAAATTACTCACATTCCCTTTTCAGAGGTAGGCAAGACAAAATTTACACAAACACACACACACGCATATATATATATATATATATATATATATATATATATATATATATATATATATATATATATACAGAGAGAGAGAGGGGGAGGGAGAGAGGGAGAGAGAGAAAGAGAGAGAGAGAGACAGACAGACAGACAGACTGAGACAGAGAGGCGCAGGAGTAGCCTTGTGGTAAGAAGCATCCTTCCAAATCACATGGTTCCGGGTTCAGTCCTACTGCTTGGCAACTTGGATAAGTGCCTTCTACAATACCCTCGGGCTGACCAAAACCTTGTGAGGGATTTGGTAGGCGGAAGCTGAAAGAAGCCCATCGTGTATATATATATATATATATATATATATATATACGTATGTATGTATTTGTGTGTCTGTGTTTGTC
>NC_142932.1:25263136-25283136 GCF_046866305.1 Octopus bimaculoides | reverse complement strand
TATTATTATTATTATTATTATTATTATTATTATTATTGTTGGTGTTGTTGTTGTTGTTGTTGTTGTTGTTGTTATTATTATTATTGAATAATCAAATAAATAACACTTAATTGATTTTATTGGACGTCAAGGGTCTTAGGCGTTCGAGACAGAATATGAAGGAGAAAATAATAACATGCAATATATGCCATTGATGATGATGATGATGATGATGATGGCGGTAGTGGTGAGGATGATAGTGATGATGATGATGATGATGATGATGATGATGATGATGATGGGTGGTGGTGGTATGGTGGTGGTGATGATGGTGATGAAAAAGATGGTGGTGCTGGTGGTGCTGGTAGTGGTGGTGATGATGATGATGATGATGATTATAATCATCATCATAATCATCATCATCATCATGTGGAGGAGGAGGAGGAGGAGGAGGAGGAGGAGGAGGAGGAGGAGTGGTATGTCGATGACGACGACAACGAGCACGGCGACGATGTGAAAGACATGATAATTATATTAGCGGTAGTCGTGTTTCAATCGTCGATGGAGTGTGTCTTTGCTATTGTATATGATGACAATGACAACGATTATAGTTTTACATCTAATGATGGTAATGAACACTTTGATGATGGTTCTAAAGGGATTTATTGATGTGACAGTCTCTGTAATTATGTAAGATGTTAATGCCAATGTTTGTCTTGTTGTTGTTGTTGTTAGTATGTCTAAATGACGATGCGATTCTCCTTGTAGTAGTTGTGATGAGTGTGATTGTGGTGATAATGTGCTTAAATCATACCAGCACTCAGCTAGATGTTAGAGCTAGAATTAACACTGATATGTCTTGCAGTCGTGATGATCGCGATTGTTATTGAGATTTTATTACACAGCTTAATGTGTCGCTGCTGCTGCTGCAGTCGTTGGTTTCAACGGTGGAGTTTCAGTTGAGCCAGCTACAAATGGCCACCATAAATTTTAGATCATTGTTGCTGCAGTTGCTCCTGCTGATTATATGTACCTGCGTCTAAATTACGGTTCACTTAACCTTCAGTCAAAGATTTCATTACGTAATATAGCAGTGCCTTTTCTTAAGACGATGGGTGTGATTTCTCGGTAATCTCTTTGCTGTTTCTGGCGGATCAATTGTTAGTTTGATTGATTTAAAATTCATGGTAATAATATTGGTTTCAAATTTTGGCACAAGATCAGCATTCTTGAGGAATGAGTAAGTCGATTTCATGAAAATTAGTGTTCAAATGGAATTCGTTTTATCGAGTCCGAAAGTATGAAAGTCAAAGTCGACTTCGGCGGAATTTGAATTTGAACGCAAATACGATCGAAATGCTTCTAAACGCTTTATCCGGCGTGCTAACCATTCTGCCATCTTGTCATCTTTGATGATGATAATATTGCAAGATATTATGATGTATTACAAGTTGCTATGGCGTGTTGTTAGGTATTAAAGTATATCACATTATATTATAGTAGATTATATACTGGTACATTACAAGATATGATATATTTCTAGCTACTGAGGTTTATTACAAGGTATCAGGATTTCTTGCGAGGTATTATGTAAGATATGATATAATACGAGATATAATTGTGTATTAGAAATATTGCGATTTAAGATATGATAGTATATCACTAGGTTTTACAGTGTATTACAAGATATTACCGTGTATCACAATATGTTATGGTATATTACAAGACACAGGGGCATATTGGAAATATTATGCTGTATTATGAAAGGGCGTGACCTAGTGGTTTCCATTGTCAGACTGACAGGGCGTTGCGTTCTTGTGAAAAGCTGTCCTTTCAGTTGAGTGTGTAATCTTGCGACAAAATAACGTTTCTTTCCGGGTGAACGGATGCCACTCTGCCTACCCAGTTGGGTGCCATCATTCAAAATTTACAACAATGTAAACAAGCGCATTGTGGTCAATGGTGTATAACAAAACACGGTGTTTGGTCGATGCAGTGATTATATTGCAATACAAGATATTGCTTGTTACAAAGCTATCGTGGTGCTCGAATTACAGTACTGCAAACCATCAAGTTACGTAAAAGCTACAAACCTAATTTTGAATTCTAACGCAGATGCTATCATTGAAACTTTCCTAGTCTACACTCAAACGAGTGGCTACGCTGTAATTAATAGACGACGCGGGTTCAAGGACAATTGAATCCCCAGAGACGAAGTTGAAATTTAGATAAGAAAAAAAATGTCGATTCACCCTCGTTCTGTGTGTCGCTAACATTGATCCGAAGCAACAGTTTTGCTGTATTACATTATATATGTATTACATACAATAATTGGGAATTAATCTCCTTCTCCCCCTTCTCTCTCTCTCTCTCTCTCTCTCTCTCTCTCTCTCTCTCTCTCTCTCTCTCTCATATAATATTAGCTTGATATTTATTGGATATTCTCTGCGGCCATTTTTTTCTTTTAGTTTTTCTGTATGTATACAAGCATTCTGTATTTAGGTTTGTGAATATGGATATAATTCTTTGCTTTGTTCTTTCTTTCAGTGTATTTTAATAGTTATTGTTTATTGTGCAAAGCTGCATAAATTATGCTGGAAAAATAAATGAATTAAAATGGGTATTCCATCCATGTAATTTTGTCAAGATATTATCGGCAATAAATTGTTGTCAGAAAATTTACATATTTTGCTGCAATATTTCAGCTACATTCTTCATATTTTTACGGCCTTAATATTCACGTTTTATGAATAATCTGTGAATATGTACGTGTAGGTGTGCGAGTGGGTGTGTTGTGACATTTGTGTGCGTATGAGTATGTTTGTGCATGTGTGTGTGTGTGGGTGTGTGTGTGTGTGTGTGTGTGTCTGAGTGTGTGTGTGTATGTGTGTATATAATTTCCAATATTTTGAAACCTTTCATATGTGTTTTAGAATTTAGTGTGTGATTTACACATACATATACATCGACAAATTCATAGAGGCATACACACACCATGCATGTATGTATGTATATATTTATAGATATATATGTGTGTGTGTGTGTGTGTGTATATATATACAGTGTTATGTGTGCGCGTGTGTGTGTATGCGTATATGTACATGTGTGTGCATGTATATGCATACATATATGTGAATGTGCTTGTGTATGTACTCGTGTGTGTGTGTGTATGTAAATTCCTGTCACTTGGGTGTGCATATATTTATGCGTTTGTTTATGTCCACGTATGCATATTTGAAGATGTATGTATATAATATTATGTTGTGTCTCGTGCATATTTGAATTACGAGTTGATTGTCTGCTGTTAATATTTCCTTTGATTACTAACGCATCACTTATTCATCAACAACCAATCGGCACAAGCTATTGAAATCAATCAATGCTCTGTCTACTCAACTGTTATCTCTATGCTAAATACTACATTCAACGTCTAACAAAACACCGGGTTTCTATAGTTTTACATGAAAACATGGCGGCCATTTATTGCTCTGGTAATGTTTTTTCATTTAGCCTTGTTTTCAATAGAATTTGGACCATTTATCTTTTAAATAGGTTACGTCCCCCAACAGAATTTCTGTCCAGAGCAGGGCCAATTAGATGAAAGATAATACATGATCAAAGAAATCTCTCGTAGACTTGTATTTTGTAAGTTACGATTCCTAAGGGTACCAAATAGCAACGGAAAAAAATGGCGGCCGAACAATGTATCAATTCTTTTTGAACTAAAGTTTAATGGTAAATATATAAAACATGTGCTCGTGTGGATAAATATCTATTGTCCAGAGACATTTCATCCATTATGGATGAATGAACGGAGAGAGAAGCGTATAATATGTATATATATATATATATATATATATATATATATATATATATATATATATCTGTGTGTGTGTTTGTGTGAGTGTGGATGTGTTTACGTGTGTGTGAGCACGATTTTGTGTTTGTGTGTGTGCGCGCGCGAGATTTTGTGTGTGTGTGTGTGTGCGTAGATACGTATGTGTGTATGTATACAGCCGGGCACTATAAACAGGAGAATAGATGGATGGACAGTTGGGTGGGTGGTATAATATTATGGAGAATGATGTATACATTCTATAGATGTTTGATCGTTATCAGCAGCCGATGTTCTGTTGCTTGTATATCGGCTATGTCTGTATTTGTATTATAATGAATAATTACTGGCGTTGGATTGATTGGTTGAAAATACCAAAATGTTTTCTAGTATTCAACATTATTACTTGTTGTAAATATGACTGTCTGACTGACTGTTCGGAGCCGATCATCATATTACTGGAAGGAAGTAGAATTCGATAGTGAACAGTAAGCGTTGTATCTACAAATTGTTATTGACTTTAATCAGGGTGTGTGCATTTATTTATTCACTTCTTGTCCGAGATTTGAGGTTTGTGGTGACAGGATTATTTGAAATACGATAGTGGGTCTTTTCGTTGTATTTATGGTCCATGTGAAATAGAGGTTTTGAATTATTCACTGCATGTTAAAGGAACATTCGTCAAACCGACACGAAACCAACTGTTTACAGTTGTCAATGGACTTTATGTCTTCATTTTGTACAATATTTCTTATGGTGTACCTATATTTAATCTGCTAGCCCACCAGGTTATTTAAACTGTCAAGCCAGAACGTTGTAGGCGGTATACCGTAAAAATTATTTGATTATAATTTTGAAAATACTTTTCTTCAAACAAAAATCTGTCTGCTTTGTAGCTTCAAAATATATCTGGAGTCGGTCTCTCCAGTTGTATTTTATTCAATATTACTGATTTGTTTCTTTTTCTATTTCCATATAGTGTAAATGATAAATAGCAGCCAAGTTGGAAAGAACAACATTGGGTGAATTTGTTCATAGATTGCTGTATCTGTAAATTATTCGTAAAATTCATACCACTCTCTTCCTCGTCTCCCCTTATCTCTGTATATCTCAATCTCCTCGCAATTTAGGACTTGGAATATTTGCGAGATGCGCCTTATTGCATCCAAAACGAAGTTGTATATAAAATTTCGTGTGTTCCCTTGAAATGAAAACATTATATCCAACCAGCCATCTTGAAAAGTAATTGAAATATTACGACACAAACGTAAATGGTTTTGAGTCTCACTCAAAAAATGAGTAGATGACCTAACGAAGTAGCAACTGAATGAGTGCCCAACCTGGGAGAAATTTCAAGCAAATATCTCTCAAATCATAAACAAATGCTTTTAAAAAGGAAGGTCACATTGAATGGATGTACTCTGCCTGAAAAAGATGGATAGTCGCAGCTAGAGTGTCTTTGACCATATGTCAAGGTTGACTAAAGGTTAAAAAAACAGCAAACAACTAAATGAAATAAGGAACGGATTAATGACTGGATGCATTGACTAATGAGTGAATGACAATATATGTAAGCTAAGATAATGAATGTCGGAGCATGTTACACCTTTTATATTAGAATTAAAGTATATAAAAGATAATACAAACAATGCAAGATAAAGGAAGTATATACACTGTTACAGCACGTACGTAAAGCAGTAAATTGTCATCCCGCGGTATTTTATACATGATATTCACGTATCATGCCTGGAATAAATCTAAAGAAAATATGTATAAGCGTAGAATTAATAGAGATAAACAAAAGAAATATAAAAGCGGGAGATTTATATCAGTCTTTCTGTATATCTTTTGAAATGTGGTTAACTCTTGCACCTTCGTAATTATATAGGTAAAATTTTAAAATGAAATAGGGAGGAAAATAGCAGATAGAGAAATAGATAGTTAGATTTACAGGTAGTAATGGGAAAAAATAGTAAGAAGTAAGAACGAAAAGTGTCATATCATTTACTCATGAAGCAACAGTGGTGCCGGGGTAGAAAATGGCGGCTATGATTTAGCTAATAGATATTTCGACAACTAAATTGATGGATGGATAATGTCAACAATAGTTATCGATCATTTTATTTCGACATCTACTGCTACAGCAGTGGATAATAGGACGCACAAACATGAGAGTATACGCTACGAGTTGAGCATATTATTATTACTATTATAAGTTGTTGTTGATAGTGGCGATGGAGTTATGATGCCAACAGCCTTCATATATATATATATGTGTGTGTGTGTGTGTGTGCATGAGAGTGTGCATGTGTGTGCACACGAACATGTGTATATGTGTATGCGTGTGCGTAATCAAATATATATTTTCAGTATAAGGAAAAAGCTGAATAGTTTTTCTTTGTTTCGTTTGTGCTTTACATTCAGATCTAATTTGGGTATTTTATTTCTGTTTGTGTTGTTCAAATTTAGTTGTCACATATTGATATAAACTTTTCATATATATACATATAAATATATATACATATGTATATATATATATATATATATATATATATATATATATATATATATATATATATATATATGTGTGTGTGTGTGTGTGTGTGTGTGTGTGTATGTATGCATGTATGTATTTACGTTCATACATACACAAATTCAAAAGCATCGTATTATTTTCCAATAATCCTACGTTAAAGCACAATGTTTTCTTTAACAAAGAAAATCTATTATTCATACATTACACACAAGCGCGCATACGCGCACAAACACGTATATATATATATATATATATATAATCGAGAAAATTATCCATTGTACTTGGCTACCCTGATATTTTGTCAGCCAGTTATTGTGGTAACATATTATTTTGTAACATGTAATGGAATGTAAAAATAATACATTACTAATATTATATCTATTTTATAGAAACTAAAATTTTAACAAAGAAACAGTTAAATAGTTTATTCCTGAGATGCATATGAGTACCTCCATGTTGAACATGTAAAAGCGAAATTATCTGAAAAAAAATATGTATCATAAATTCGTATGTTATAAGTTCATATACATTGGAAGTCAGTGGTGTCATTCGTTTCTATACATTGTTCCTTCTTACTCAGTTCACCTAGGTATGGAAAAGAAATTTATATCAAAATTTTGATTATGGAAATGAATCAAATCTACTGGATTGTATTCTACAGGCCACATATCTAGTCTCTATAATGACATCTGTATAATCTTTCACATCACGATAACTTTCATACCTAGTATCTAGATATCACCTGCCTCATACCTTTTACTTCTGTAAATAAAATACCTTGATAACTTTCTGTAATTTGAACATAACAACATAACCTCATACTTAAAAAAAAAATCCAGTCAGTACACACGTACATATTTAAAATTACATATTACATAATACAATGTACATGTTATTCAAAAACGTAACTTGAAAATACAGAAAACAAAATCGGAGAGATCTTTATAAAATATTTAGCCTCATCATCCTTCGTGCGTTTCATTAACAATGAATGCGCATCGGTAATCTAATTTAAATTGTATAAACCAACAACATTGTCACATCTTCAGAAATATGTCAAATCTCTTGTGATTACATTAGATTAGTGACAGTATTGCCAATCGTTGGTATTGCAACAAATACACTCTTAGGTGCATGCCTCTATCTGAAATGCCTTGGCACCGAGCGATAGGTTTTTGACTTGCACAGGTTCCTCCACTCTGGCCGATGATTCCTTAGGAAGCCTTATGCGGAGTCACTCGCTTATAAGTGAAGTGTTGACATCATACCTTCACTTGGTTTAGCCCTCCAACTGAAATGGATTGCTAGCGTGTGGTGCTAGGAGCCATCATGTGCGAAATTAAGAGTTGAATGTGGAGCACTGAGGCCTGTTCACCTGTTCACGCCTGACAACGTGCAGCTGCAAGACATCTAAGGTACGGCCTCTATTCAGAGTCTCCTACACTCTATGAATAGGATAAATTACATAATGTATTTCTCTATATCATTAAAACAAATTAGATAATACAGCTCTCTCTCTCTCTCTCTCTCTATATATATATATATATATCAGGCGCGTGGCCTGAAGGTCAAATAAGAATGCCTTTTTAGAGACAATCATTATATTAACATCTTAGAAAGAACGAACACACATACACACATACACACATACAAACACACGCACAGGCATACATTTATTTACACGTGCCTACACGGATATGTGCATGTACACCAGTACGGATAGACAAGTCAGGATCTCAAACAAAGATGAGTACACAAAATAATAACCATGACACTGCTATAAAAAACACAATCATATTCAGATACACACACTAGAAAACACATACAGACACACACAGTATTTTACATATTACAATGATTTGTATTCCTATATAGTGTGCTATATTTTCTTTCTCTATTCGTGTTACGTAGAGTCTTCAGGTGTGGTTTATGTACCGATGTAAATCAAAACAAAGACAACAATACAGATACAAATGTGTGCGTATATATGAATACATGCACACACACACACACACACACACACACACACACACACACACACACACACACACACACACACACAAACACACACACACACACACAAATATACATACATGCAGACACACATACATATTAAATGCCTTCGACATTTTTATATTCAAACGGTTCTGAATCCGGCATTCAGGTTAGTACTTATAATGTTGTCTACACTGCATTTCATCGTTAAAAATACATTTATTTCATATATGTATATATGTACATATAAACATATACAAATATATATAATGAATATATAAATATATATGTATATAAATATACATATATATATATATATATATATATATATATATATATATATATATATATATATATATATATATATATATATATATATATATATATATATATATATATATATATATATATATATACATATATATATATATATATATATATATATATACATATATATATATATATATATATACATATATATATATATATATATATATATATATATATATATATATATATATATGTATGTATATATATATATATATATATATATATATATATATATATATATATATATATATAAAAGGTGTAGAGTGATATATGTGTGTGTGGATGTTTGTGTATGTGTGTATGGATAGACAGATAGTAGATAGATACAGACATATGTTTATATATATATATACATATATATATATATATACACACATACACACATACATATATATATATATATATATATATATATATATATATATATATATATATATATATAAACAGGTCCATAATAAAACCTGCTATCTTAATAGTTACCAAAAATGGAGTTATATATATAAATATATATATGTACGTATGTATGTATGTATGTATGTATGTATGTATATGAGAAGAGAGACAGGTAAAAAGAAGGTAAGAGATATCGTGTTATGATAATTTCGAGTCGTTATTTGTGACGCCATTTTCAACTCAATAGTAATTTTTCGAATTCCGATAGATTTACAGAAGCGAGATAGGCAAATTTTAGTTATCCCCCTTACCAGCTCAAGTTAGCTATTATAACACAGTGGTATCTGAAAAATTATTAAGTTACAGTTGGCGGTCAGGTAATATATCTATCATCTTATAGAAACGGCAAAATCGATCGTTTGTATTTTTGCCGTAGATATTCTACCTTCTTTGTAGATGAAAGGCTGCTAGAAATTTCATTTGGTTTGATGTTGTGAGGATTTTACACAAACCGATTTTGTCACGTTATCAGCTGGCTGATAAAAGAAGAAAGTTATCGATAATTTAAGACAGTGAGGTGAGCACTGTGTGTAGCAAGTTCTAGAAAGCTATATCAATCTCCCGTTTTTGCCATCTCACTTCAGCTGCGTAGCTATTACCCATGTGAAACGCATGTGTGTCATATGATTTAAAATTCTCAAGGCAGAAAGCCTATACAAGAATTCGATAATTCACGTCACAAGCGATATGATAAGTGATAAAAATTACAACTTAAAAAGCGTTTTTTTTTTCTGTCAGTATATGTGGCTGCGTGAGCGCGCGCAAGGAGAACAGTTTTATTAGTTTGCTATAGGCATTCGCTAAAAGTAAAATTATAACAAGATAAGATATCGAGATAAGTTTAAATTTGAAGTGTTGAATTTGGAATGAGATTGATATAACACTTGACTGGTCGGTGATTTTATGTGATACATTCGAGAATTGAAAAAGTCTTTGGTATACGATTAGAATCAACACAGCGAATGAATATACGATATATATACATGTATATGGGTGTTTGTGCATGTATGTGTGCATGTGAGTTTGTGTATGTATATGTACGTGTATATATATATATATATATATATATATATATATATATATATATATATATATATATATATACAAATACATATGTCAGTTACCTAAGCGCTCATATATATATATATATATATATATATATATATATATCAACCTACATCAACTCTTATGCAAGTGACTTTCCAATTTGGGGGTCGCATATTTGAAGACATGAGGTTACGTCAGATATAAAGTAACGAGAGTAATAAGAGAGAGAAAGGGGATAGGATAGAGAAAGAGAGAGAAAGAAATTAGTAATTGTGAGAAATTTAAGTGTAGTTGAGTATATTCACGCAGCATGCATTTGGATATATAAACATATACCAACAAACATACATATGTTTTGCGGGGGTGGGGAGTATGCTTGTGTGCATACATATGCATATTCATATGTACATATGTATATGTGAGGGTTGTATAAATATGCATGTGTGTGTGTGTGTGTGTACCTCTTTTAACTTTTACATATTTCATTCATTATACCGCGATCATGCTAGGGCATTGCATTGATACTTATTTTGTATAAATGTAAACAAACCAACGCCGCATGAAGAAGCGGGGAAACAAGCACAAAAGCGCATAGATATATACATATTTGTATACGACAGGCTTCATCCAGTTTCCATCTACCAAATTCATTCACAAGGCTTTGGTCAACTTGATGCCATAATAGAAGACACTTTCCCGATTTGCCACGCATATATTTATGATTATAAATGGCTTTACCGATAAGGTTTTTTCATACTGAGCTACCCGGCAAAATTGTTAATTATTAATTTTATTACTAATTGACGATTCCCTGCCCTGTATATATATATATATATATATATATATATATATATATATATATGATTTACTAATTGTAGATTTTCTTCTTTCTTTTTTTTTTTTGTGGTTGATGATTAGATTGACTGAAATACACATAACTGATATCCTATTTCATTTACTCTGGATAACAGAAAAGCAAAGCAAAGTTAATCTCGGTGGAGTATGAACTCTGAGCGTCATAATAACTGAAAGCGATATCTCAAGGCAGTCGAAGGCGGTGAGCTGGTAGAATCGTTAGCACACCGGGAGAAATGCTTAGGGGTTTTTCCTCCGTCCTAACGTTCTGAGTTTAAATTCCACCAAGTCCGACTTTGCCTTTCATCCTTTCGGTGTCGATAAATTAAGTACCAGTTACGTACTGGAGTTGCTCTAATCAACTGGCCCCCTATCCAAAAATTCCGGGCCTAGAGTAGAAAAGATGGCGGCGAGCTAGTAGAATCGTTAGTATGGTGACCAAAATACCAAGCTGCATTTCGTTTGTCTTTAAATGCTGAGTTCAAACTCTGCCATGGTCAACTTTTACTTTCATCTTTTCGAAGTTGATAATATAAATACCAGTTGAACACTGGGGTGTATGATATTGGCTTAACACTTCCCCCGAAATTGCTAGCCTTGTGCCAATATTTGAAACCAGTATCTTAAGGGTTTTTTTTGTCTTCTGACATCTTGACATCATCTCACTGACTATCGATCTTTCCATCTCTCACCCACTCTCTCTCTCTCTCTCTCTCTCTCTCTCTCTCTCTCTCTCTCTCTCTCTCTCTCTCTCTCTACTTGTGTGTGAGCGTCTGCTCATAAATACACACATATATATCTATGTATGTGTGCGTATATATAAAAGATAATAAGAGTGAAAAACTACAGAAGGCTTGTGTTACATGGTTAAAGTATATAAACATTGTACAATGTTTATATACCAAAAAGATTTTATAACATTTTTATAACATTTTTCTAACATTTTTCTGACATAATTTAAATATATACTTTAACCATGTAACACAAGCCTTCTGTAGTTTTTTCACTCTTATTATCTTTTATACATCCAACCACGTGCTTTCACATACAAACTTTCTCACCTATATATATATATATATATATATATATATATATATATATATATGAATGTGTGTGTGCATACATAAATACATCCATATTTATGCATTTGCTCATGTACGTACGTACGTATGTACACAAACATAAATAGAGAGAGGGAAAAGAGGAGGAAAAAGAAATATGTTAAATTTTATGGTATGCTTTTGCTTATACTTTTTTTTTTTTTTTTTTGGTTTTTGATTTTGTTTCTGGTTTGTGTTATTATTGAATTGTTGATATTTTTGCTTTTCTTGCTACGCAAATATAAAAGTGCTCCCTACAGTAAGTGTTTGAAGTGGTAGAGATTCTGCTACAACCTTAGCAGGTCGAGCGAAATTTATTAAAGTGTTCCGAAAGAAATAACTGCAAACGTGTTTTCAAAGAATTTAAAAAAGAAAAAACAAAACTCTCTTTCTGAAGATTTTCTGCAATGTTTCAAGCCACTGATGCTTTCAGTCAGGGAGGAAAAATAATCTTGGTGCGCGGATCCACATCCAAGCACTTCATGAACAGATTTGTATAAGATATATATATATATATATATATATATATATATATATATATATATATATATATATATATATATATATATATATATATATATATATATACATATGTATTTATGTATGTACGTTACGCACTTACAGATAGATAGATAGATAGATAGATAGATAGATATCTGCACAGTCATGTTTGTGTTTGTATGCAGGTATGGTTGTTTCATGACAAAGTTCGCAACCATGCGTTCCTGGGTTCAATCCTTTATTGCTGCCTCTTGCTTAACTTCGTTAACCGTAGCCTCTTATCGACCTTTGTGAAAACAATAAATGTATAGAAGTTATACGGTTGAATAGATTAAGGGAGATAACTAAAATATATCTACTGACTCGTCCCGCTGTTAGTGGTGGTGGTGGTGGTGGTGGTGGTAGTAGTAGTAGTAGTAGTAGTAGTAGTAGTAGTAGTAGTAGTAGTAGCAGCTTTAGTAGTAGTAGTAGTAGTAGTAGTAGTAGTAGTAGTAGTAGTAGTAGTAGTAGTAGTTCTTAAGCTTCTAATTTCAAGGTTTAAATATCGGCAAACCCTCTGGTGTAGCGCCCTATCGCACAACGCACGGTTCGTTTTCTGTGGGATATTTCGACCTTTACTTGCTGTCAAAGTAGTGTAGCATTTCCAGACTTTCAAATCTCACTCTCTAGGAGATCTTGAAAATAAAAAACATATGCATTTCCAAAAGGCATGGTTCTAAACCAATCTTAGAATATTAACCACGATATACGATCAAGATTAAATTTCAAAATATCAATTTCAACATTGTCGTGTTTTTAATGTGAGTTTGAAAGACAAACACTCACACACATACATGCATAAATTCATACATACCCATATCTACACACGCTTACATGCGCACACACACACACGTGCTAACACGCATAAATCTATAACTGCTGTTAAAATATTTCAGCATTTTACACGTCCTATCATGCCTTGAATTCCACACCTGTTTTCCCTGTATTATTCTTATTTCTATTATTAGCCTTGAATTCCACACACTATTCTATTCCGAATTTGCAGCCACCCCACCCCCCTCCTTTCCCACCTCCACCCCCGGCCACGGGACGCACTTCAATGAATATCGGAGTGGGATATCAAACCCACTACTGAGTCTGATTTTGATTCAGTGCCGTACCTTTACAAGAAGCACGTGGCTTACTGTTTGCGGTGTTCGGCTAACAATCGTAAAGTTGTGAGTTCGAATTCCGCCGGTGCGTTGTATCCTTTAGCAAGACACTTTATTTCACGTTGTTCCAGTTGACTGAGCAGGTGGCAAAAAGTGTAGTTCCTGTAATGCAGTCGCCTACACGTTAATTTCACGAGCAGATTGTTCAATTGATCTGATCATGAACTAGACCCTGCTCATCGTCGTAAACGACGGAGTGCCAACCAGTTATATATATATAGCATACACTTTAGATCTAAAGGGGATGAAAATGAACGCAAAAGAACTTACCACTTTTTTAACTATTTAGACAGACAAACAGATAGATAGATAGATAGATAGATAGATAGATAGATAGATAGATAGATAGATAGATAGATTCATTCAATGGTTTATAATATACGTATGACATTGTTGAACCAGCTGCAAGTTTATTTGACTTTTCTATTTGTTCATCCAATACATGTCTACTTAGTACAAAAAATTCTTCTTTTATATTGACAGAATTTTTTTACAATAAATTAAAACTGTTCTTAAACGAACAAATTCAATTATAAATAACTTTTGAATCTACTGGTTTCAGATTGCAGTTATATGATTAACTAGTTCTGTTTTATTTCTTGATTTCTGATGTTTGTTTTTTTTCTTTTTTGTTCCTTAACTCTTTGTCAGAGCTGTTACTGATGCCTTCGTCGTTTCCGTCTTCTTTTTAAGTATCAATGTCAATAGCTTTGTTATTCTTTCATTTCTTGTTGTTCTTCTTGAGTCTTCATATTGAAAGTATTAGTTGAGTTACTAGTTGATAAAGGGTTGTCGTAGTAATAATAAAGGAGTGCTGGGGATAGTGTCAGTTGGGCTGCGGCATCTTAGTTCGCCATTTTGTTTTCCATTTTATTTTGTTTTTTGTTTTAGGATATTTTCTTTTTACATTAATCTCCAAAACAATAGAACTTCCAAAATCGATATCGAGTATTTTTTTAAATACAAAAATAAAATTGTGCATGTTATTCAATCTAATTCTAATTACTGAATAACTTTTATTTGGATTTTATCAATTATCTCTTTATTATTATTATTATTATTATTATTATTATTATTATTATTATTATTATTATTATTATTATTATTATTATCATTACAATTGTTGTTGCTGTTGTTGTTCTTGTTCTTGTTGTTTTTCAGTTTGTTGCAAATTATAGTTTTGTATTCGTTTTTATATTAACTTCTTACTGTTATTAGTTTTGTTCTTTTTTATAATTATTATTTGCGGTATTATTACTATTAATAATATTAGAATTTCCATATTAAAAGTTACCCACGTTAGTTAAGTGGAATGAACCGATATGTCGGTACTGATAGCTAACTTTACTGGGTAGAAATAGATTTAAAATACTGGCATGTATTTAAAAAGATTCTCTATAAAGTAAATAGTATTGGGGAAAATGTGTAAGACGCATGTCTACCTGGGAATGTAGAACATATATATTTTATGTTATATATTTGTTCTTGTCTTATTTGCGTGTTTATCGTTTGTTTCTTGGGTAATTGAATTCGAGACAAATTGAAAAAAAGATATCTAAATATCTAAAACAACATGTAATTAAGATTTATTTCAATTGCTCAAAAATATATTTAAACATTTTTTTTATTTTCTTGTTTTTCTTTCTATTTTCAACAAAATTTCGTTAAAATTAATTCTTTAGGAAGAATATAACTTCAGTTTGAAAAAAGAATTGAATTGAAGGATTACCTTTTGGCGTACATGACTTCAGTTTAAGTTTCGAATTATAACTGTGAGTCAGGTGCGTCTTTTGCTCTTAGAAAGCAACCAACTTCACAACATTTCCTTTTCTAACAAGGAATTATCTAGAAAATTCATTTTTAACAACTTATAAAACCCACATCTTTCTACCCTCTAAAGATTCTGTAATGAGATGCCAGAATTTTCACACGTTTAGGGATGTATATAAGCGGAAATAATTACAATTGAGAAATAAAACTCATTCGTCGTAAATTTACTTCTCAGAGAGATCATGGTATATTCCATCTCTCCTGTCGAAATGTGAATATGTATGCTTTTAGAACTACATCTATAGATGGCTTCTTAACTTGATTTTATTTTATATCATGGATGTTAATCGACTCTGTTTCGAATGGCTTCTAGAATGGATAATTGTTGAAGGTAAATATCGTCGAGTCAATAACGTACGTGTCATATAATATCACAGTTAAAATTATTTGAAGAGAACTCTCAACGAAAACAACTTTCTACTTCTGGAAAGCAAATATAATTTTCTGGATCTAATTTGCAGAACTGTAAACTTAACGAATTAAAAAATCTGTAAAGTGTTTACGAAATACGTAATTGCTAAGGTATAAAGTTATTTATGGTTCTGTAGTTAAGAAGCTCACTTCGCAACCATGGGGTTTCTAGTTCGATCTTGCACCGAAGTACTTGGTTTTGGTGGTGGCGGTGGAGGCGGTTATAGTGGTGGTGTTGGTGCGGGTGCTGGTGCTGGTGCTCGTGCTGTTACTGGTGGGAGTGTTGAGAGATGCTAGAGTTTCTGTAGATGTTATCTGGAAGGCTGGTTCTTCATCAACTTTGATATTTATTGTAGATTTCCGAAACTCTATGAATCTTTAGTTAAATATTGAAGTCAAGCACTTGATTTTGCAGTCCGTTATATATATATTTCTCTCTTGGATGTACGAAAATGTTATCCCTCTTAATTTCTGACCTTTTGCGCACATTTAATTGAGTCTGGATAGTACTAGGGTTACAAGGCATAGCGTAAGAAAGAAAGTTTCAAAGGGGAAAAAGTTAATAAAATCAAAACAAGAAAAGGTGGATTAGCTATGTGGGCAGCGTCCGAAGATTGCGCTGAGACAACATAAATGTTAGAAAGTACTGTCTGGCATACCCTCATCGCATGAAACTAATAATAGCACATAAACACATATTTTCTGTTTATTAGATAATATATATATATATATATATATATATATATATGTGTGTGTGTGTGTGTGTGTGTACGTATGTATTATGGTTGCCACGACAGAAGGCAGCTGAACCCCAGCCAAAGTCAGTAGCTGCTGCCCCTTTGCATTCATCTTTGGTGCTTGGTAATTCAACATGGTATATGGATGCTATTAATGCTGTTTATTTCATGTGTACTAAGTATTTTCAGTTTGTCTGGACTGAATGAATGGTAAGATTAATAGAAATCGTTTATTGTTTTCGAGGAATCATTTTTGCTTTGGGTGATTGAAAATGTAGCAGAAGTAATTGTGAGAAAAAAATGCCATACGCATTTCGATACAGCTTTTCATACGATGCTTGGTTTTGTTCTTTTCTTTTTATTTTCCTTTATGCTGGTGATGTATGCGTGTAATTTGCATATAGCCCATGATGGAACAAAGTACGATATAATTCTTGTTCTTTCTTAGCTTGTTATGATTAAATGTGAAAGCCTAGAGGCTCAGCCAGAACTGCTACGAACCATGATGAATCGAAAAACATATTTATCGACTGCTTTTGTTTTTGTTTAATGCTTTTTTCGTTTGTTTGTGCTAACTACATTCTGTGCTTCTGGGAAATCTAAGTATTTGTGCATCGGTCTGCTTTTTCTCTCTACAAATGCTATCAAAACTGAAAGAATGATATATGTAAAATATGTCTGTCTTTAGTATGTGTGTGTTCTATTTATGATACTCAGTATGATGGTTTACTTTAAATCAGGTTCTCTGGTGTTACTCGTATGAAGTGTGATGGTGTACTTCCTAGGAGCGGCATTAAGTTTGCTGTTTCGGAAATGGTTAGTGCAAGGTTGTATCTACCTTTGTGGATTAGTGCGAAACGATTGTTATGATATCTAGATGTGTGAATTTGAGAAGCAGCAGCTGAATACAATTCTTAAACAAATAAAGGAAAGACTTTGTAATACATTTAGGAATATACAGATTTTAGTACTGCTCTTACATAGATTCGATGATCTGGAAGGCAGTTTCTTAGTACGTGTTGTGTATTGCTTCTAATTGAAACGTTTAGCATTTTTTCATGTGGATGGCAAGGATAGAGTCGAAACATTTACTGGTTCTTTTAGTAGTCTGAATAATGTAAATGAGTTTGTATGCTCTGTCGTCGAAGCCAAAGTGCATTTTCTGTTTCATGTTTGGCAATAATCTGCTATTTGGTATCGTTGTCTAACTGCATGTTACTTTTAATCGAAAGGAGAAGCGTGGCCTGTTACCGGTTCGATGATCAATATGCGGACTATTGCCATAGTAACGAAGCTAAGATACGCAGAGTGAAGCTGCTTGTCACAGATTGACCTTGAACTCCGTTGTGCATGAGCACTAAGTTTTAACGTCCATGATTACTTCCGCTGTTTACAGCGGGGCTTTGAAGGAACGTATGTAGCGTGAGATTGTCGCAGCGCCATGAGAGAGAAAGTTGAGCACAGAGGCTGCATCAAGTTTTGCCAAAAGCTTGACGATACCGGCTCAGAGGCCTACGTAAAGTTTACGAAATGTTTTCATCTTTCTCGACGCAATCAAGGAGATCTTGTACAAATGAAACTCGATTGTCTTTCTGGTCAGCTTAAAGCAGTTTTGGCACAAATGTGGCAGACACGCATCTCATACCCAACCAACTCTTCAGTCATAATGGATAATGGACTGTACTGAACCGTAACTAATCTGCGTGTCCTCTGATAACTCACGGATGGTGATTCGACGATTTCCCCTCAGCTGCACACATATCTGTGATGTTTTTCTCAGTTCTTCTGGTTGCGGGTCTCCCTGAACGTTCGTCCCAGAACGGCTATCTTGGAAACGTCTCAACCACTCGTACACTTCTTTTCATACACGTTCTGCAACTTTTCCTAGGCCTCTGAGGAGGTATCGCCATGACAACTGTGTCATGGTCAATGCGACGATCACACGCTGTACACCTTCCTTCCAAGCACTGCTGTAAACAGTGAAGTAAGCTAGAACGTTAAAACTTAGTGCACATGCACAACAGAGATGAAGGTCAATCTTTGCCAAGTGGCTTTATTCTGCGTAATGTAGCTTCGTTACTATGGCAACGGTCCGGATACTTATTGATCAGATCTCGTATATACGGTCAAACGAGACGTGATTGGGGAAATTTCAGCTGCTATTACTAAGGCTATGGACTTCCTTTCCTGCCCAACTTTTCCTACTGCGGAATATATTTCCACAAGAATATATCTGCAGATTTTAGCTATAATTATATCTTGTAGCTACTTTAAATACAATTTTTTTTCATACAATATCTATGGAAGTAGAACGAGACGGATCAGTATAACTGCCCAAGAAAATATTGTGTATAAAAAATATTTGTTTCTGCTGTTTTTAGGTTTAGCTACATCCATAGATATATTCTGTAGACGAGTAACGCATAGAAACATATTACTGCTAACGTACAAGTAATATATACCTGTGCAAATATATATATATATATATATATATACATAAATGTATATATGTATTAGTTATAATTCACTTCCAAAATATTCCAGCGTTTAAAACACAATTTATATGTGTTTGAAACTTAGCTCAAAAGGAAGAAGGAACTATAACTAAATTCGCAATACTGATTCAGATAGAAACATAGAAACATTTACCTTTGAAGAAATGGATTAAGTTAATGCAGAATTTCCATCAATATATAAATCAGATCAAACGAAAACCTGACAAAGCTTTCTTTAAATAACATTTCTAAATAGCCGGAAATTAGATAGATTCCCTGAAAACAAAAAGTCGCGTTTCTAAGAATTCGCAGTATATATGAGGATACATTTTCCTGTTACTGAAATATGAAAAGTGTCGATTATTAAAAATAATTTTCCCAGATAAATATGTTATGCATGTGGATGAAAAGGAAATCACTTACTGCTAGTGTAAAGAATATTGAGCGCATAGTATCAAACAAAAATACAGAAATGTTAAATCGCTGTTCAATTAGAGACAGGAGATGTTAAGAGCACAATATTACTGGTTATAACTATATGGACTAATGACACTAGTCTATTTAGGGCAAATCGAAGTTGGCATATGTTTCCCAAGACATAAACATCAAAGTAATGCTTATTTGGTGGTAAATATAGGTGCAACGAAGAGAATTCTAGTGGAGACTTTAGGCAATTATAGTGAAT
>NC_142932.1:25238136-25250636 GCF_046866305.1 Octopus bimaculoides | reverse complement strand
TTTATTATTATTATTATTATTATTATTGTTCAGTAGTTTTATTTTTATAACGTGCTTTCACTTCACTACCGAGCGCAGCTCTGTGCGCCTTGGGTATGTGCTGTGGTTTGCTGTGGTGCTCTTATGTTTACTGTATTGAAAGTGTTTTGCGTAGAATGTGTGCAGTACCCAGTAGTGCAATTTTGTGTATGTTATATATATTTGTAAGTCCTGGTGTTTTTGTTATGTATTTGTCTGAATATTTTTTTATTACACCTAAGGCACCTACTATGATAGGAATTGTTTCTGTTTTCTGGATTGGTGCTTTTTATTACACTATTATACATCTCTACGGTCTGGGTTTGTTGGTTTTTTTTCTTCGTTTTTGCCGGAAATGTTACGTTTGTCCTCGTGTTTTGCTATCTCAGTGTTTATATTATTATTTGGCATTGCTGTGTGACTACTATCTAGATTTTCCTGATGTATTTTTTCTTTCAATTGTTCTATTTCTATTTCTGATATTTTTTTTTGCTTTTAGAATATATCTTCTTATGTTAGCTAGTTTGTTAGGGTTCATTGTTTTATCGAGGTCTATATTTACATTATTTTTCTTCCATATTTTATATGTATGTGTTGTTGCGTTTTCGTTTTTTGGGTAGAGCACTGCTGTGAAATAGGCGTGTAGGATCGAAATGTGTTCCTCACGTGTCCATTTATGCCGTTTTGGTTTTATTTGCGGGACATGAGGAACAACGTCCGGCCCTTTATTTTGACGGTCATCGTTTTCGTAGGGTACCGGTTCGTTTATTTCTGTTGTCAGATTGTTTTGCACGTTCATATCTTCGTACGTTTTGCGTAACAAGCTTACAGTACGTACTTCTCGGTTGTTATTCTTGGGTGGAATAATACCGGTGTTATTTAATCTGTTTGTAATTTTTTTGTACATGGTGTTTTGGGGTTCGAATATGGTCTGATTTTGATGTAACACGTGTGTTTACGATCGCTGTGCGGGTAGTGGAGGTATCAAGTTAAAATACATCATTATATTTGGAAAAATAGAAATAAATTTCAATGAGTATTACTTACTCGGATATAGTCCAACCCTTTGTCAGCTATTTTTTGGCTCCATGCGATGTCTTTATTTCCGATGTTTTTGGATAAGTTTCGGAGCAGTGATTTATCGTACTCACATGTTAAACTTCCCCGGTGTCTTCTCAACTTCCTATTATTATTATTATTATTATTATTATTATTATTATTATTATTATTATTATTATTATTGAAAGGTCGAGCCGAGGTGGCGAATGCGAACATCGCATCCGTCATCTATTACCACTTGACCGTCCTCCCTTGCCCCTTATGTTGGCTGAACAAGCTGGTCCACATACTCTTCCGCTTTCTGTGGAGGGGTCGCGTTCTGCTGGTAAGGTGCTCCATCTACTGTCAACAGCCGCTTAATGTGGACCTGAGCATGCCGTGGTTGATGGTGCGCAACAATGCGCGCAGACTGCGGCATCTCCAGCGTTTTCTTGACGGTGAGCAGGTGTGGTCACTGTGTCAGACCTGCTCTTACACAGCTCGTGTCTTTGATTGAGCTGTTATCTTGGATTAGGCGTAGACCGAGGACGAGCGCTTGGCACCTCGAGTGCCGTCAAGCACTCACAGTCTTCCACCAGGTGGAAAATACTTTCGGTGGTAGTTCCACTCTAGCGTTCTATAAAGGGTTAGTGGAGGAAAAAGTGCGAAGATCAACTCACCGGTCTATTCCGGAGGACTTTCGGGCCGGGGCCTATGTATGACTTCCAGAAATCCCTCGCCTGGCAGAGCTACCGAGGGGCGTTGCCCGCTTGGGATAAACGTTACAGGCACAGAAATACCATGATGAGTAAATATATTAAACTCACCGTGAATAAAAAGGCAAACGAGTTGAAAATACGCGAAGATCATTCCCATCAGCAGTTGGAGAGCATAGGAACCAAAAATAATATAGATGCATTCCTTGTTTGGGCAAATAATCAGGAACAACCATACGTAATGAAGTTGAGTACATCAAATACTTGCAAAATATGATGTAGGTTGGGAAGAAAACATTAGTGATATTTTCTCATAACCTGTACTTTATTTTATCGAACTCAGAGATATGAATAGCTAATTGAGTCCAGCGCGATTTGAATTCTTAAAAGAGCCAGAACAAATAACAATAAAGATTTTATGTTCTCCGCCATTTTAACAATCATGCCATCAGTTCTTCATTTAGCACGTGGTGGCAGATTAAGAATTATTGTAAACGCAAAACTACAAAACTGTTTACGTGTGTGCGTGTGTGTGTGTGTGTGTGTGTGTGTGTGTGTGTGTGTGCGTGTGTGTGTGTGTGTGTGTGTGCAGAAGAAGAAAAGGAGAGAAACAAAAGGGAGACTGAGCGAATGAGATAGCTTGAATGTATATCTATGTAATGGCTGTACCAGGCACACTCGTAGTCACAAGTTGATCTCCTGACAACGTTAATCTGCTGGAGTGTTTCAACTATTTCAATCACATCGACAATACCCTTGGGAGATGATACGTGAATACAACATGAATAAAACAACGCCCATACATCTACGTCTGAAAGCAATAAGAATGATCACCCATTGATAAATACTGCTTGTCACGTTCGATCACGAAGTTGAGACTAATGCTGTTAGTTTTCTGAAAGTAGAAATACTTATCTATAAAAATACATGCGTCAAGTTTTATATATATATATATATATATATATATATATATGAAATGAAAGTATACATATAGATTTATATGGGTGTTATGCATATATACACATACAAATACACATATATATATACAATTGTTATATATGCACATATGCGGTGCAAAAATATACATATGAGTATATAGGCATAAACATGCGCGCGCGCATGCGCACAAACGCATGCATATATATAAAATATAATTAAGATTCTGTTCAATTAGGTACCTAAACTGAGGCACCTTGCCAGTTCGGTATACTCCGCACAGCTAGGTGAACAGGATGTATAGTCCGCACAGTTAGGTGAACAGGATGTAAGTAAAAAGGATGTGCAGGTGTCAATACATTACATCCTTGTATATATATTTTCTAATAATATTATTAGGGACAAAATCCAAAATTACAGGTAAAAAACTCAATTAAAATCAATTTATAAAAATTAAAATTAAATTGAGCCTTATAGATAAAGTATATATAAAATATATAGTTTTAGGGAAAATAACCAATTTTCAAGAACTCATCGATGAAAATCCACTATCACATATAGAAAAATTAATAATTAAAAGCACAATAATTATACTCATTTATTGTGCTTTTAATTATTAATTTTTCTATATGTGATAGTGGATTTTAATCGATGAGTTCTTGAAAATTGGTTATTTTCCCTAAAACTATATATTTTATATATATATATATATATATATATATATATATATATATATATATATATATATATATACGCAATGCGGAGTGACGTTACTCCGTATCCGAGGTGATGAGTGAAACCAGTTGTTAGACATTGACGGCACATATTACGAAGTTATCACAAAACACACCTCCATCCACGCTGCGTTTACCTTACCGGCTACAATTTATTCCTTTGGTGACTATACCTTGCAATGGTGATTTAACTCACCTACAGAACAACATATTTTAATTCCAAAAGTATACGCGAAACATACGAGAATATTATATTGGTATTCAATATCATGAGAGCAAGCACATAGCTTGCGGCAATATGAAACGTGCTGCATGGCAAATGAAAGCGGGAGAATCACTTCCATAAACACGTTCAAAGCAGCACTTATCATGCAAAGTCTTTGATCACGTCTGCAATCGAAAGCGAGTTTAATTAGACATGGGCGACGTCATGCTATTTATAACCGTATAACCGTATAATATATTCATAAATGCAGGCGTACATACATACGCTCATACATAAATACGCATATAATTTGTACACACACACACACACATCTGTATATGTATATAGACATAGATATATGTGCACACACACACACAGCTAGCCAGACACTGAAAAATTAAACACATAAATGGAGTAATATAATGAGGCAAGGAGGAGGCAGATAAACAAATTATAGTACATTGAGTCAGATAAGCGAGAAGCTGAAATAAGAGTGAAAACGACAATAAAAAAAACAATGGAGGAGGAGAACAATGACTGATAGACATACATATATATACGCATACATATCTACCATATATATATATATATATATATATATATATATATATATATATATATATACTAATGTGTGTACATTTGTGTACATATATATGTATATATATGTACATATATGTTAAGATATATATATATATATATATATATATATATATATATATATATATATATATATATATATGTATGTATGTATGTATGTGTTATGCCTCAACGTTGCTGCTATCTAGCACCTTCGGATGATCTCTACTCAACCGCTACACAACTGGTACTCCACACTTGACTGCTACTCAACATTCGACTGCTACTCAACACTCCTACCACGGCCAGACTACCTCTATTTATGTCTTGGAAGATCCTACTTCTTCGGTTGGAGGCGTCGACACATCAGTATGTATGATACACCTGTACAGGAGCGTATCCAAATATATTCTAATTACAAAATGTGCAGACTTCAAAAGATATGTAGATAGATACAAACAGAACTTATCCAAACATTTTCGTTTCATACAATAATGACCTACTACTGAACTCCAACAAAGCTCATTGTTACTCAGATGATAGCGCAATCCATTCTTCTCCAGCTCTCTAAATTCAACCTTCTCCCACACAAGCTGCGTTAAAACTTTACTGATTCAATAAACATAGACCGCGAGAGCATCTTGCAATAATGCCACGCAATTTTGTCTACTTTTATAGTAATATATTTTATACAAAAAATAAATTAGCCGCACTTCACACATCTTAAACATAAGCTTTCTCTCTTTCTCTCTGTCCTTTTCTCTCCATCTGTCTTTCGATTTCTCTCTTTTTTCATTCTCTCGCTCTCTCTCTTTCTCTCTCTCTCTCTCTCTCTCTCTCTCTCTCTCTCTCTCGCACTCTCTCTCTCTCTCCCTCTCTCTCTCTCCTCTCTCTCTCTCTCTCTCTCTCTCTCTCTCTCTCTCTCTCTCTCTCTCTCTCTCTCTCTCTCTCTTTCTTGCATCCATCATTTAAATTCCTCCCACAAAACGTCCGGAAAGTTAGACGATACAAAAGAGGACGAGAAGAAAAAAGGGCGGGTCATTCGAGGCTTCATCTCGTCAGTCGAGTTCCAGATCATCTTTGTAGTTTCGGCCGGTAACACTCATAACTGCTCCAATCTGGCCGGCCCCAAGAAAATCTAAGCTAAGAGCACTAAACCCATAGGAAGAAAGCAAGCCATTGTATACGTAAACAAGGACGAAAAAATTGGAGAAATTGTACACAATTACATATATATATATATATATATATATATATATATATATATATATGGTATTCTCTACACTTGAAATGATGCAACCAAGTACAGAAATACTCACAAATTCATACGCATGCTAACTGCAGATGTACAGAAACACGATCACACGCACATTCACACACACGTATACATATATTTATATATATATATATATATATATATATATATATATATATATATATATATATATATATATATATGCATTGTTAGAACGCATGAACGCGTAGAATTTTAAAGTGTTTTGTCGTGCCCTAAAGTATGTATGCTTGTAGGCCTTATGTAGTAAGTTATATGTCTGCCATCAAATTTATACCATCATTTCACGCGAGTATTCGAATCAATGCTCCAGTGTGAAAGCAAGGGAATGACATTTTTCGCGCGCCCTCACACAGGTTCACTTTCACATATACAGGTTCACATATACACGCACAAATATATACAACCAGCACTATAAATATGTATCTACAAATGTGTCCGTGTGTATGTGTGTTTAAGTATATATGTACGCATGAATATTTTTAGGGAATTTATAGACGTATATATGTCTGCCTGATTTGTGCATGTATACTTGTATGTATACTTGTATATATGTATAAATTTATCAACCTATCTATTATGCATGTACTTATATAAGTATATATGTAAAATGTGCCTACATGCATTATTCCTTTAATGGCGCATATTTGCGAGTTCCAAAGGAATATATTGAGATAAAACTTCATAGAAAGCGTTAAGACTATATGAACATTTAATATTGTTTATCATATCCACTTGTTCTTTAGAAGAGAATGTGAACCTAAAGAAACGAAACCAACGAAAACGGTAAAAATTAAAGATAAACCGTTAAAAATGTAACGATTTTCGCATATATTCAATTATACGAAATGTTCACGTATTTTTGGAGAAAAATAAAACTTCAATCAGTTACATATATTTTTCTCAACTTAGAAAATTTCATGAAGTGAGGTGTAGTTCTTTATGTTTCCTCTGCGGGAATATGGAGTATATAAATGTTTACGGCTATGTTGATATATGCATAAATGTATATGCAGACATAACTGCATGCCTATGCATACGTATATATATATATATATATATATATATATATATTTGTAAATGAATATTAAGGAATAATATATATAAATATATATGTATAATATACAATATATAATGTTTATAATATATTGCATATATAATACGCATATATAAACGTATATCATACGGATATATATATATATATGAATATATATTTATATATAATATACATATATAATATATACATATACGTCTATATTATATAAGCTTATATGTACTTATATATATGTATATAAAATGATTGTACACACATACGCATATATATGCATGTGCTTGTGTAAATGTATGTATGTATATAGCATTTTATGTGTTTGTCTTATATCTAAATTGAATTTTTGAATCTATAACCGGAACAGCAATTCCAATATGCTTTGCCAAATACTGGAAAAAGAAAATAAAAATATTATATAAATGAACAAAAATCAAATTTAGTGATAGAAGTAAATAATTAGTTTTTCGCAAAGAAAAATCAATAATATTTTCAGCAATAGAAATGTTGTTGAACTTGCTCTTATGATATTTGCTTATGTTTTGCTTATTAATTTATTTTTATAACTAATATTAATATTATTGCACCCGTCTTTATTTTTTTTTTCTCGAGTTTTATTATTACTGAAATATTTGTTGTTGTTGCTGCTGTTGTTGTTGTCGTAGTTGTTGCTGTTGTTTTTGTTGTTGTTGTTGTTGTTGTTGTTGTGGGGAGGATGGCCCATATGAATGGACCTGCTCTGGACGTACGCTTTTAAACCGGAGGAGTTGAGAAGGGTTGAGGTAACTGCCTGTAGTGCTCTTGACAAACAGGGTAACCAGGATGTGTGGGATTCCTCGGCTATCCCTGAAAGGAACTCCCATCTGTTGGAGAATTTCAATGTCAAATTTTTATTCCTAATTGTTAATGATTTATTTTGTTTTAAACTCGAATATAAAGCTAAGCCCCGCTTGCCTCTTGTCTTGTGTTGTCCCTCTTTGTGTTGTATCCGCCCTTGTGGACAACAAGAAAATGATTATGTTGTTGTTATTGTTATTTTTATTATTTCCTTTGACTATCTCTCATAATTTTCTTCGAATACCACTTGCAGAAAACTAAGGTTGCGGTGATGGATCTTTTCTTTTCATGTAAGTTTGCTTAAACACGTATGTGAGTTCTATGTATCTGCAAAATATATTGGAATTCATCCTTCACCGTAAGGGTAACATGGTTCACTGTCGCTCTGAAATGGGGACATGTGCGTTCGATCAGATGGAAAACCCTTTTCTGTTTATACTCTTGATTGTGAAGCCCCTAGCTATTTATGCTGGTGATGTTCTTTCATCCGTGATACATATCGCAAAGAAAGTTGTTATTATTGACGTCATCGCCATCATCATCGTCGTCATCATCATCATCAACATCATCATCACCAACATCATCATCATTATCAAGGTAGTACATGCTAATTTAATTAGTAGACATGTCATCTTGGGCTTTGGTGTCAACAGGTCTCTTCAAATCTCAAGAATATTTTCTTCCAGAATATAGGATAATACTTTTCTGCAGGTTGACAATGCGACTCTCAATTATTTTATTAATATTGTTGTTGTTGTTGTTGTTGTTGTTATCATTATTATTATTATTATTATTATTATTATTATTATTATTATTATTATTATTATCATTATCATCATCATCATCATCATCATCATCATCATTATCATTATTATTATTATAATCATCATCATCATCATTATCATTGTCATCGTCATTATTATTATTATTATTATTATTATTATTATTATTATTACTGAGTGAGAGCGCAGCCCATGCCATCAAAGTGACACTGGGTTAGAATATAGGGAGCCCAATATACGCATCATGAGAACCCATCTGATAAGAGTACACCAGGCACATGCATCACAATCATGTGTGCACGACATGGTGATCTTATGTCAAGATAAACAGCGCATGACCTTGCAGGTGGCGCCGGGTTTTAATTTTCTTCAGGTTGAGTGGCCCATCCTGCTCAAAAGGTCCCTGAATAAGGCTTGTTTAAGAATGTTTCCAGATGTGAATTATTCAAATCCCAAAGTATCCCTCTCAACACATGGCTGTTATGCCTCCCCCCAACACTACTTCTGCTCGTGATCAGAGGTGCACATATCGACAGCCACTAAGGGACATGCTCAACTGGTTAAGGTCAAGCAACTGACGAGCAAATCTGTGGTATTGAGCAGAATATTTGTTGTAGCCCATCTTTTATACCGAGACAAAATAAGGTACGTGATAACACTTCCAATCAGTTAAGATTACAAGCCATTATTATTATTATTACCATTATTTTTTCCGGCTCCTAACATTCTGATCTCATAACCCACCGAGATGAACCACGCCATTCATCCTTTCGATGTTGATACAATAAGTACCAATCAAATTATCATATCGAAACTATCGACTAAACTCCATTCTTCAAAATTATTGGCTTTGTGCCTAAACATCATCATCATCATCATCATCATCAACATCATCATCATCATCATCCTTATCATCATCATCATCATCATCATCATCATCATCATCATCATCCTTATCATCATCATTATCATCATCATCATCATCATCATCCTTATCATCATCATCATCATCATCATCATCATCATCATCATCATCATCATCATCATCATCATCCTTATCATCATCATCATCATCATCATCATCATCATCATCATCATCATCCTTATCATCATCATTATCATCATCATCATCATCATCATCCTTATCATCATCATCATCATCATCATCATCATCATCATCATCATCATCATCATCATCATCATCGTTGTCGTCCTCGTCGTCGTTGTCGTCGTTCCGATAATTATTATTGTTATCATTGTTGCTGTTGAGGTCGTTGTCCTTGGTGCTGTTAGTTCCAGTTATGTTGGACGTGGTCGTATCGTCTCCCAGGGGCTTATTCTTTTATTCTTCTACTTGTTTCAGTTATTTAACTGCTGCCATGCTGGAGTACTGTTTGTTAAATTTTGTTGAAAATTTCTCTGAATTTTTGTTAAAACTTTACAAAACCCATCTCTTGTCAGCTGGAAGATTAATACCATCCAACAAAATCATGGGGCGCTGGACAAACAGACCGTTTAAACTGCTTCATTTAAGTTTGGTTTCGTCCAGACGTCCAGGTAAACAAAAACCCAAAGATATTGCGAGCAAGGAGGCCAATCTCATCCAGAAACGGGCCAAAATGGAATTTTCCCTGAGGCGTCAAGCGGAGGAAAGGAACGCCTCCAGCCATCCGTCAGATGCAACTGCTTAACCGTCTCACCCTGTTCCGCTTGATGGTTGACCAGAATGTAGCGTTTGCTCCTCTGTCTTCTATAGATGGGGCGCGTTCCGTTGGACAGATGATCAATTTGCTGTCAATCAACGTTCCAGGCATGGAGTATTAGGTATATCAGAGCTAATAATACACACACATGTACTGAGGCTACAAGATCCCCAGTGTTCATTTGGCATTGAGAAAACAAAGTCGCCATTTGCAATAAAGTCACTTTAAGATCTAGATTAGCGTTCTATAGACGAACAAATGTGGTTAAGAACGATGATGTGCCTGGAAAATCCTTGAGTGCCGACCAAGATCAACTGGCTAGTCTTTTCCGGAGGACTTTCGAGCTGGGGCTAATAGATAACTTCCTGAAATCCCTGACCAAGTAGCGTTACCAGAGGAGTATAGCTGATTCGTGATAAACTCTACAGGCATGGTAGTTCCATCAGCCATGCCTGCTTTCTTTGTTATGACAGCAAAGTTAGAGGCAATGTGATTAATGTTTTCTTCGCATTCTTTATAAATTCTGCAATCATTTAATGTATACTTCTTCATTAGACACTTATTGTAGTTCATCTTGAAAAGACCTTCATCTTGTTCCGCCACAAACAATCATTTAATCATTTTTGAGTTGTACGCCTCTCAGCCACTCAACCAATTCGATCTATTGATTTTATCGATCCCAGGAAGATGAAAGGTAATGCTAAATTTGGTGGAATTTGAACGCAGCGAATATAGTAGTGTTACTAACTGGTTCATTTCAGTATTTTATTGCATTTATCTAAAGATCATGAAACGTGAAGATGATCTCGGCAGGATTTGAACTTAAATAATATTACATATATTAAAACACGTCAATGTTGACTCGATCTTTTACAGTCTTTGGAGATCGATGAAGTATGCACGAGTTGAATCGATTGAATCGACTACATTAATCGTTTAAGAATGTGTGGCCTTGTGCCAAATTTCGAAATCATTAGTTTTATTATCAATATTATTATTGTCATTATTATTATTATTGCTATGTAATAGCAAGACGGTGAAATGCTGGAATACATTCCTAATGGGATTTAATTATGTCCCTTTATGTTGAAAGCATAAATTCTATTGGAGTCGACTTTGCTTTCATCATTCGTAGTTTGAAGAAATTAAGTAGTGGTCAATTATTTGCTTTTAGATATCAAATTGTCTATACACCACCCTAAAAATGTGTGTACATGCTACGAAATTGTTTATATCGATATAAACAAATTGTATTACATCTAGTAGGCATTGATCTTTCGTGAGCTATTTGCAAATGTCCTTTAGAGATATATATTTTAATGAAATAGATAAATACAAGCATTCTAAGACCATATATATTAGTTTAAATAATCTATATAGTAGAAAACATACTGTTTGCTTTTTCGTAAAAGTACAAAAGACATAGACCAGCTTTCAGCATATTCAACCTGACAGTGTCAATCAATGAAAGTCTGTAATATATAAACTCCATTGACGCAGCACCTAACTTCGACGTTCAAAACACCGAGCACCAACCCATATATACCCAAATTTGAACCATTCAAGTAATGTCAGTAAACATGAACACAACAACAGCATATTTAGTTAAATCATCATCTTTATTCAACAGTGCGACTGAGCAATACATGATATGATGTCTTATAGTTGCCACTCAGAAAAATTAAATGTTCGTATGTGGTGAAAAGATGCTGTCCAAATCTCATAAGGAAAAGATGCATGATCGATGTTATAAATTACATATAACGTAAAGACATTTCTCTTAGAGTAGCAAACACTTTTAGTTCGGCCTGCTTTTCGACAAAAAATTTTTATAGGGGATGCCATTGTACGGTGAACATAACAAGACAATATGAGTCGTGAGTGCAGTTTTTATTCTACCCATACAAAGATGAGCGTAAATAAGGGTGTTGCTGCTTTGCCCTGAAGTTTTCATCTTTTACTTGTTTCAGTTATTCAGCTATAGCTATGATGCGGCACGGACTTCAAGAGTTTAACCGAACAAATTGACCCTAGGACTTATTTGCTTTCAAAGGTTTTATACTTATGCTGTAGGTCTCTTATACCCAAAAGTTATGCTACGGAGGCGTAAGCAAATCAATACTGGTTGAGAAGCAGAGGGGGGTAAACAGAAGCAGAGGGACCCACACACAGATATATAAGCGCGTATATATACATATACATATATATATATATATATATATATATATATATATATATATATATATATATATATATATACATATATATATGTATATATATATACTTTTATATATATATATATATATATATAGATATATATATATATACATATATATATATATACACATATATATACATATATGTATATGTATGTGTGTATATTTATATATATATATATATATATATATATATATATATATATATATATATATATATATATATATATATATATATATTTATAAATATGTATATGAATATATATATATATATATATATATATATATATATATATATGTATATATATATATATATATATTTATGATTCGCTCACAGGCATTTAGTTGGTTGGGAGGTGGATGGTATCAGAGTAACCCAGGGTGCCGCGCAGTGGCA